>NC_133338.1:41881324-41941324 GCF_030506205.2 Paramisgurnus dabryanus
GTCACTTTAGTGAGCTTGTTTTCCCCCCTTATTCCTCCTGCAGTAAGGAAGAAGCCAACCTGATTTTCACACGATCTGATGGCCCTTGTATTAATCAGCTAAATTCAAGGAAGTTAAGCTATTTTACTGTGGCCACGACCTTTTTAACTTTGATATTGAGTTTGTTTTTATATACTGTGTTACTTTTCCTTGCATAAGTCATATGTGTGACTAGTGTGAGCTGAACATTTGTACAAATGTAAATGTATATAAGTGAGGTTATAGATTTAAACATAAAAAGCACATTCTGAAAAAAAAAATGCTGGGTTATCTTTAACCCATGGTTGCATTAGAAAGGGACAAACTCAGCTGTTGGGATAAATTAAACCAGAAATGTTTTATATACCTAGTATTTTATATACCCAGCTTCCCTAGAGTTAAACATTTGACTTACCGTTTTGGAATCCATTCAGCGTATCTCCTGGTCTGGCGGTACCACTTTTAGCATAGCTTAGCACAATCCATTGAATCTGATTAGACCATTAGCATCGTGCTAAAAAATAACCAAAGAGTTTTGATATTTTTTCCTATTTAAAACTTATCTCTTCTGTAGTTACATTGTGTACTAAGACCGACGAAAAATAAAGAGTTGCGATTTTCTAGGCCGTTATAGCTAGGAACTATCCTATTCTGGCGTAATAATTAAGGACTTTGCTGCCGTAACATGGCTGCAGCTGGCACAATTACACAGCGCCTGAAAGTAGTCCCTTGGTAACTTTTAAGAGCAGAGGACTATTTTGGGGCATTGCGTGATCTCATTGCGCATCCTTAGTACACGATGTAACTACAGAAGAGTCAAGTTTTAAATAGGAAAAATATAGAAACTCTTTGATTATTTTTTTGCGCCATGCTAATGGTCTAATCAGATTCAATGGATTATGCTAAGCTATGCTAAAAGTGGTTCCTGCCAGACCCGGAGATGAGCTGAATGGATTCCAAAATGGTAAAAATCTCATTTTTAACTCTAGGGGAGCTTGAAAATTAGCATATTTAAAAAAAGTGGAGCATCCCTTTAAGGCCGAAGTATATTCACGTTTGTACGCATACGCGAGGATCTGCATACAGTGCCCATGACTCGTCATCAGAAGAGTGCGTTGGTACTGTATGCACACCACTGGATTTTTTAAACCCTGCCTACATTGTATGCCTAGGTTGTGCATTCACCTTCTGAATAATGTAGTATTTTTATATTTTGTGGCAATACGCATGCGTCGAATGCCTGTGTACACATACAAGTCAAATAAACTATACTTTGCAGGCTTTAGAGTGCATGCATCAGATTCACATAGAAATTAAAATACTCATCCTTATGTTGTTTCAAACCATGTTATTTCTCTTCTGTGGAACACAAACAAGAGTCATTTTAAAGAATGTACTGGTGGCTTTTTTATTACAAATTTATATTCCACAGAACCGAGTAATTCATACTCAATTCAAGTTTGAAGCAACATAAAGGTAAGTAAATGATTACTGAATTCTCACTAGTTTTTTATGTATTCAGTTGTCCCAATTCGTGCTTTGCTAAGTGATACAGTTACAGTATGATAATTTACAGAGGCTCATTGATGCACGCTGGGTCTCCCACTGTAACCTGATTCTCTTTATTCTCAGTTAGCCTTTCATCCCCCTCCCCACACTGCTTTTAAACTCAGCAGACGATTAGCCTAATTGGGCTACTTCCTTAATTGGCCTCTTAACCTAGTTTGCTGGGGCAGACCGATCAAGTGGATACTGGTCAAGGGTACAATAGCCTCCAGAAACTTCATTGACAGAATCTTTAGCCTATGCTAATCTCCTGGTCATCAGACACAGGAGTCACGAGCCGTCCCGTCTCTCTGGTCTCATCGCGTAATTGGCTTTAAATGGCAGCCTACTGGCCCGTCCACTTCGTGAGTTTCATACCGGGTGTTTTGTCAAGTTAAGCCGAAACGTTTTTACAGGAGAGCTGACAGCTCCTGAGATCAGACAGATGGTTTAATGAGGCTTGAGCCGGCCACTGTCATTGCACCCCCACCCCTTCCTTTGGCTCTCATCCCTCACTCTCCGGGCCCGATGCTCCTTAAAGATAGACGTATCCTTAGTTGCGAGTGGATATGCCCCAGGGCCGTCCGTGATCGGGCCTGATTAATAACAGTTCACCACAAACAGAGGGAGAGGAATCACTAGGTCAGACTTGATTGGATCGATTTCTCCTTGGACTTCACTGGGCTGTTGGCGCTCACACATCAATAACTGCGCAGTTGTGTTGAGTAAAGAAAAAAGGAAGCAGAAATACTTGTTTTTTCTGTATCCAGATTTCTAATATGTACTTTTGTTGAGAATCAAATTTCAAGGGTCTTGCCATTTCCAAAAAAGATGGTTTTTATTTAATTTATAATATTTAAAAGGTTGTTTTGGTTTGCTAGCCTTCACTTCGCCGTTACCGAACAATGGCGTAAAACTATGGGTGTGTTTGTTTGTGTGCGTCCAATTTTTAAAAGTCTTTACACTCGTACAGTCTAACATTGATGGAAACTGAGATCCTACAGTGTGACATGGACTTAAATACAATCCTGATCACACAGTGTGGCAAGCAACAATCCTAAATGACTAACTAAAATCGCACAGTGTATACCGGGCTTAAGGTAATTAAAAAGTCAAGGTTTATTTTGTAAGGACTTTATGCATTACTGATAATAGAGTTGTGTATATTACATTGCATTTATGTCAAGAGATCCTTCTAAAAGTTACACATATATTCTTCTTTAAATATATAAACATACAATATATCAAATGAAAGAACAGACCCTCTGCTTTAAAAAAACGTTTCATCCAACCTTCATTAGTTCTCTTTGCATCAACTCTTAAATATGGGTAGGTTTCTTCTAAAACACCAAATTTTGAGTTAAAAGCTGAGATGATTGTGTTTTTGTGAAGGACTTTTGATTCCGGGTTTTATAAGTTGCGCCACCTGGTGAATAATAGTGGTATTACAGATTGCCAGAAATACTTGTCATTGGCAGGGCAGCGTTTTTTCTTAATTGAAGAGATAACTTGTTAATGGTGGGGAAAGAGTTAAAAATCTACACAGTGGAACTTTAAAGCAACCTACTTAAATTTGAGATTTTGAAAGTTTGTGCTGACCTGATGACTCATGTTATCTTTATTCAGAATGTCCCAAAAAGCATCTTGTATGCGTCACTAGAAGTAAATAAATTAGACCTTTTATACAAATGGTTAAATGTCAACAGTTTGCTTATATGTGACCTGTCTGTGAAATCCTGGCTGAAGTCTCATAATCTATTCAGGATTCATTAAGATAAGGAACATCGAAGTTTAATTTCAATCATTGATTTAACTATAATTTTAATCTATGATCAGTCAATATTAAAGATATCAAGGTTATATTTTCACAGAATGTTTTTTACATTATGTAGGATGATTTTATGTAAAAAAACAGCAATCACACAAAATGAATTTAGGTTGGTTTTCATAGGCAGGGTCACATTTTTGATTAGTGTCATAGAAATGGTCTTGTTGGTGTCATCATCCTCATTTTAAAATGTTTAAATTTTATTATAAAAACACGTATTGTGCATTTGTACTTTATATTCTTTTGGCTTTCAGTCCCTAAACTCCTTATGTGTCTTTACAGTCCTCTTTGCGGCCAGACATGGGGCTGGCGAGCCCAGTGCCCGTCACCACCTCTGGAAAGTCACCCACTCCATTCTACCCTTTCACTGGCTCCAATCCACGAAGACGCCCCCTTCAGGACTCCGCTTCACTAGGTCAGTATTAGTTTGATGCTCTACAGGACATTTTGTCCATGAGACCGTCATGATTATGTTTAACAAACACTAAAGGACATAGAGACAAAGAACACTCTTTTGTTTAGAGGTTTGTGAATTTCTACAGCACAAATGCTCTGATGTTTGTCCTTGTAATCCCGTAATCAAAGACACGTCTGACCGAGTGCTTCTCCTTGCTTGTTTATTCTGTTTTCTCTCAAATGTCTAAAAAAATGTTTTTTTTTTGACGCTCTACAGATCCTCCGCAAACAAAGAAAGTGCGTAAGGTCCCCCCTGGCCTTCCTACATCTGTGAGTACATCATCATTTCATCTTCCTGTCATTGCTTACCTTTAGAAATAGATGATAACACACACATATACACCCCAACAGGTTTCATGAAAGCATACACCGGCACACATTTTGAAATGCACATGGTTATCAAAGTCATCCTCTGACATGGTGTGTGCATGTGTCGAGTGTGCGCACATAGGAGGCTGAACCTGCTTTGCAAAACAAGCTTTGTTTTGTCTGTAAATCTGCCGTTGGAAATGTGAAGGCGTAGATGCACGGTAACGATGGTTGATTGATTTGAGGGCGGCGGTCTCCTCTCCTTCCCCTCCCAGGGGAACAAGGGCTCAGGGACAGGAGCTGTCATGCCACATCCCCAGCACAGCTCTTTTGATGTTTAATTAGTCATTATGTAGCCAGAACAGGAGGACAGACAGGGATTAATAACGCAGAATTGGGGAAGAATTTCCATGGGCGATAATCCCGGTGGAGCACCATACGTCAGGATACGGAGAAAGTGTGGAGCTCAGCTTGACTCCGCCTGTGACCCCTATTTCCCCACTGTAACAATATGCATAAATCGCTCATTCGAACATTCATTTTGGGAAAACGGATATAGAGAAAGCCTCTTTTTAGATTTACCCTCAAACTGCCGTCCTGGTCGGCTGTGAACACAACCGCAGTTGCAGCAGGTTTAGCTTGGTATATTTTCAATCCCCCAACATTAATACAACAGGATTCAGAATTTTTTCCACAGAGCAAAAACAAAGCCTTCGAGGGCCACGTGGCAACAGGATTAGCGTTCACAAGCTCTCGATAATCGCACGCCGCTCAGCCGAGAAATCGGGCGCGACTCTTTCACTAGACGTGCGTAAGATGTTTTGTCTTTAAATTTGTGTTTGAATCGTGGTTTGAGTTTTTTCCAGTAATACCAAGCTCAGGGGGAAACGGGGAGCGCTGTACTTTTCGCTACTTATTCAAGAGGAAAAAACAGGGAAGACAGAAAAGATGGAGAGGTGGGGTGGTAAAGGGGGTGAGGAAAGATTGGTAGCCTCGTGGGGTACATCTCTTTGTTGTGTAAATGGACATGGGGCTTTATTTGTCAGTACTTAACACATGGACGCAGGTGCACTGGTGTGACTCATAACTCAGAGCAGCTCAATTCAGCGCAGGGAAAAGCAGTGACACATAACAGGAATACAGCACTTTATTGTTACAAGTAAGAGCGTCCACCTCTGGTTTTCTCCAATGGACCTGTCTCAGATAAAACAGGAGGTAATAGGGGTTTGGTGACAGGTATCTGTCATAAGCATCATAAGAGAGGAGAATCTGGGCGCTGGTAGCCAACGCTGCACAGGTGCACCTGCAGAGCCACGTAGGGTTGCTGGGGCAGCTGCGCGTCCTCGTGCATGTAGTCTGCAGGGTACCTGTGCAGTGGGCTTGCAGCTGCAGATGCCTCTGAAATCTTTTGCTTGTGTAAGCAGACGCGCCCCACTAGAGGCCCTAGAGCTGCTTGATAAACAAAATGAACACAATGCTTCCCATCATCAGGGCCTCCATAGGGAATACAACCCCCAACTCACCTAAAAATAATTCTAACTATTTACCTCTTACCAACTCATCACTTTTTTAAAACGCAGCACGGCTGATGGATCGCCATAGTTTACGTACGCATGTAAATATTTATGGAATAACATCCGCTGTGCGTTCGGGAAGCAAAGGTCTTAAAACGCAGAACCCCCCCAAAAAAGACGTTGCAGCGGATCGAGAACACAAATATTTATAAGCTTTTTTGATTTGTGTACTTTGTTTCATGGAGCAAAGGGAAGCAGATTAACCCTTTCAACGCAGCTTCAAAGGACTCTAAACGATCCCAACTGAGGCATAAAGGTCTTATCTAGCGAAACGATTGTCATTTTTGGCAAGAAAAATTAAAACTATGCACTTTTAAACCACAACTTCTCTTCTTCCTCAAGCCAACGCGACCTCACATAATTGCGTAATAACGTCGAAAGGTCACGTGTTACATATATGAAATGCACATTTGCGGACCATTTTAAACCATAAACTGACACAAAGACATTAATTAGTATCATTCCACATACAACAACGACGGGTCTTTCTCCACACTTGTAAACACTGGGGCGTAGTTTCGCATACGTCATCCGTGACCTCTTGACATGATAACGTAATACGTGAAGTCACCCTGGAGCGCCACATGACCGGAGGAAGACGAGAAGTTGTGATTTAAAAGTGCATATTTTTTATTTTTCTTGCCAAAAATGACAATGGTTTCGCTAGATAAGACCCTTATGCCTCGTTTGAGGTTGTTTAGAGTCCTTTGAAACTGCAATTTTAAACTGCATTAGAACTGTTAAGTATTGGGGTCCATTGAAGTCTATTAAAATGAGAAAAATCCTGGAATGTTTTCCTCAAAAAACATAATTTTTTCTCGACTGAACAAAGAAAGACATCAACATTTTGGATGACATGGTAGTGAGTAAATTATCTGGATTTTTGTAAGAAAATTGACTAATCCTTTAAGATATGTCATTTGTTTTCAGTTTGGACAGCTCTTATATTTATTTCAGTCTAGGACTAGTCTAATCCCTGTCTGAAAAACTGCCCCATTACGGTTTAGTAAAGACTAAAGTAATCTTTTCCATATACTCTTTTGTTAATATTAGTTTGAGGCTTCGCTTACCATACAAAGCCTGGAATAATATTTAGCAAGCAGTACTTTTAAGGAAACTCTGAGAGTGGATGAAGGCTAAAGCTGCAGGTCTGGGTTTGGACTCGCTGCCTTGAGCGTGTGTGGCAGACGTTTGGCGTGGGCGCTGCGGTCTGCATGCACGCCTGCTGCAACAGCAGTTAAGCTGTCAGGCAGCTGTGTGGGCACCTGTGCTAAAGGACCCAGGCTCGTCTGACAGCCGCTGAGAGAGAGAGAGAGAGAAAGAGTCAGAGGCGGCCCCCGTGACTTTGGGCGAGTAACTACATCTTGTAAGAGATTTATACTTGGCTGTGAGCCTATGGTGGTGTGGCTTTTTTTAAACACCCTTGTCATGGGAACGACTGTTTGATGTGACAGTGCCTTCGCCAGGGCGAGGATGTTCAGCCCAGAAGAGATGAACCGAGAGAGGGAGAGAGAGAGAAAGGAAAAGGCAAGGAGAGAGAGCAGCAGGGAGCGTTGTCTTCCTCCAGGGCCTTTAACGTGTGGCTGTGAGTGACAAAAAAGATTGTCATTTACTCTTGACGGATCGCTCGGGCGAAAGTTGCACTTAGCAGGAAACAAGCACCGGGAGATGTGAGAAGAAGGTTATGATCTACAGTGCAGAGTATGACATCAGACTATCGCCCCAAAGCTCTGCTGAGTACTGCTTGGAGGATATTTCTCCTAAATCAAACAGATCCTTCGTTCAGATACATCTTGCATTTTTGACTAGACAGCCACCTACAGGCCATGCAAGCTGATGCAGGCCACAAACCGTAGTCTCAGTAGTGTTCATTTATATGTGTGGTTCTTTTGGGTTGTTGTTTCCCCCTCCTTTGAACCCCTGCCTCTAATGCAAGGTCATAACCTGGCAGTGAAGGCCCTGTGTAGTTGAACATGCCTTGGGATAAAAGGCCCTACTAAAGGCCTGTAAAGAATAACAGTACAGATTGAGGTTTGATGTAGGGCTTTCATGTGGCCACTGCTCTTTGTTCTTGAAAAAAAACATCTCTGTTCTCTTCTTCTTTTGTGTTTTTCTTCAGCGCTGATTTTGTGGTCTCACATCTCTGCTTTAAAGTGAATGTTCTGGAACTAGAGGTACAGAATTAAAGATGAATTGGTTTGATATTTCCTCAGCATAAATTCTTATTTTTCTTCTCGATCTCTAGCTCCCAGTGACCTTTGGTCTCAAACGGCATCCTATAGCTGTAGCTTTTATTAGCGCTCTTGATGTTCAGACGTTTCACATCCTGTTAGACTTCTGTAATATTAAGGCTCATTGTGTCTTGTGTAACTGTGTATCTGTCTGAGGTTTATCCTCTAGGAGGTCATCAGGTCATAATCCTGCCACCAGGGGGCATTGCGCTGGATTATTATGTGGTGTGTGTGTTTGGTTGTTCTTGTAAAGGCCAGGAGTCTTATTTATAAAACTGTGAGTAGGATCCTTACTAAAAGTCTACATGAATCATCCTGTGATCCCACCCTGCAAGCCACTCTCTCCTATCAAGTTTTTTTTTATAGTTAATAACTTTTGCATGGGAACTGCCGTATGCATGTTTCCAGCCCTGTTTTGTGTGAACACACGTTTTATAAATGAAACCCCAGGACCGCATTAATATGATATTAATTATGTCCAAAAGTTTAAATATTTTAAAGTGTTTTTTATTATTTGCAATGCTCATAAATCAGCCAAACCATGTGTCATAGGAATAGTGCCATTAGAATTCAATAAGGATTAGGTTTAGGGATAGATGAGAAAAAAATGATTAACTTGAGTATGAAGTATGAAACCATTGCAATAGCTGTTTCTCTAAAAGTTTGTAGTAAATACAGGTATGGTAGCTTGTATACAGTATTAAAGCTATGCATTATTTTATGTCTTTAATAATTAGTCGTGTGTGTTTGTGTGTTTGTGAACTTTAAAAATTTTTTGCTGCCTTAAAGGGGTCATACTATGCAATTTTTTTTCAAGATGTAAAATAAGTATTTGGTGTCCCCAGAGTACATATTTGAAGTTTTAGCTCAAATTATCTTACAGATAATTAATAATAGCATGTTAAAATAGCCACTTTGAAGGCCTGTGTGTGCTGTTTTGGGGTGTGTCTTTTAAAATGCAAATGAGCTGATGAACTGCAAACACTGATCGCAATGATGGTGGTTTGTTGCAATTGAAACTCAATTGTGCTGTCAAATATTTTTTCTCTCTTTCTTTCTCTTTGCACTAAATGGCAGTGCAGTGGTTGGATAGTGCAGATTAAGGGACAGTATTATTGTAATTGGCCTTGCTACCTACCTCACAAAACAAGCGAAATCTGAACTACCTAATTTTCACATGCTTGCAAAGAATGGCTTACCAAAAAAAAGTTACTGGGTTGATCTTTTTCTGGTTTTCTAGGTTGATAGAAGCACTAGGGACCCAATTATAGCACTGAAACATGGAAAAAGTCAGATTTTCACGCTATGACCCCTTTAAATTTTTTGGGTTAATCAACTCAAATTTATTTGAAGTCATTTCAAGAGATGAGTTGCTAACTTATAAAATGAAGCTGAATTATTTCAACTATATTTAATAAGTTATAATAGCTCATCTCTAGTCAAGATAGATAATAGCAAATTAAAATGACTTGTAAATCCGAGTTGATTAAACAAAAAAATAAGGCAGCAAAGAATGTTTTACTGTGTGTGTGTGTCTTAAAGAAAATGAGCTTATCAGATAAATGATTAGATAGATGCTTCTTTATCAGTTTGATGATAAACAGACACATGCTTTCATCTCCAGATGAGCCTATTTATTGCCGACAATAGGGCTTTAAATAAACGAGCCAGTAAATTGTAAAGATATGCATTTTTTACAGTTCAAAGTACAAGTTGAAAGAATACAGAGTAGAAGTGTGTGATCTGTTTGACTTATTATTTAATTTTTTAAATTGTGACCCTGGACCATAAAACCAGTCATAATGGTTTTATACAGCATATGAAAGCTGAATAAATAAGCTTTCAGTTGATGTATGGTTTGTTAAGATTGGACAATATTCGGCCGAGATACAACTATTTGAAAATCTGGAATCTGAGGGAGTAAAAATCTAAATATTTAGAAAATCACCTTTAAAGTTGTCCAAATGAGGTCCTTAGCAACACATATTAGTAATAATAAATACATTTTTATAAATTTACAGAGGAAAATTAAATAAATATTGAACATGATCTTTACTTAATATCCTAATGATTTTTGGCATAAAAATCCATAATTTTTTGACACATGCAATGTATTTCTGGCTATTGCTGCAATATACCCGTGCTACTTATTACTGGTTCTGTGGTCCAGGGACACAATTGTACATCTATTTTATTTGTATTGTGTATATATGTGTGTTATATGTCTCTTAGTAGCGTGCACTGTAAACAGTCAGACCTGATTATCTTAAGATGCGTAGCTTGTAAAGCACATTTAATCTAAGCCTCACTGACTTGAGCACAGCCCTCACGTGAGCCCCAGACGCAGCAGTTGTAGGTCAGCAGACAGCAAATGTCACACGTTTGAGGTGTCGCCATGGCCTCGGTGCATTAGGCGCAGGTTCGGTAACAGGATGAGCCGCTTTGTTTTGGTTAATGTCAGGTGTGCCGTGATTGGATGAATACCTGTTGCTTGCTACGTTCCTTGGCCCAGACAAGCAGGAAGACTCGAAACCCGGAGCTCCTGTCTGGACTGATGAAAGGGGCTTGGTGGATTTATCATGTCTGGAGGAGATGCCCGCTAAATACCAGTGTTATACTAATATAATGAACATGAGCAACGTGTTTTTTTGTGTGTTTTGTCTAGGCTTCTTCCTCGGGCAGAGAGACATTAATCATTACGAGCACATAACAGAATGCTCATAATAACACGAAACCCACGGAGAGAGATTTTCCTCCTAATGTGTTGTGATGAATGACCTTATAGGAACGCGAGGATGTTATATTAGCCTGTATTGGCTGAGGCGAGCTTTCTGTATGTTTGTAATTTGCTGGCACGAGATGTAAGTGGGGCTGTTGATTTAGAAGTGTCTAGATTTCAGATTAAAAGTACAGACTGTCTGCTGGCTCTTCTACATTTAAACTGTATAATCCACAAAGAGTCAGTACAGGTGAATCTCAGATGTCTATGACATGTCAAGGAACTGGGTTGGTTTAACACTGCTTTCAAATCCGGCTTGAATCAACAGGTTTATAATTTATAAATACTTTATAATTATATTCGAAATTTTGCCGAATTGACTCGGAGAGAACAAAGCAATGAACTCTCTGGACATGAGTCCATGATTTGTGATCCTTGTGTCCCTTTTCATTTTTCTTTCATAATTTTTTCATGTTCTTTTCCTTCCAGCTTGCATTCTTTATCTGTTTTTGTTTTATGAAGCCTTCAAACGTTTCTGCAGCATGGCCATGTCTCTTAAAGTATCGACTTGAAACGGCTCCAGGTTTAAAGTGGTACCAGCCTGTCGATCCCAACCACCTTGGACACATTTGAAAGAGTCTCACTGCGAGAAGAAAAGCGAATAAATAATAATAGAATTAGAGAAAAAAGCATAATAAAGTATCGTCTTCTGGGAAGGCTTTCATCTTACCATAACAATAATGTTGTGAATGGGCAGAGGGGGCGACTGGGACTGTGTTTGGACTGGGAAGCCCGCAGTGACAGACATGAAAGACATCGGGCCGGAGAGGGCTTTAAAGAGGCCGATGGCGCTACAGGTCAGCGTGTTCACAGCACGTGGACAACCTCTGCCGCTTCGTCCCTGTCTATTTTTGCACAGCTTTCCATTCATTCTCAATAACTGTGTCCAGGCTTTTGCTTTTGCCCCTCTTCCACTTCCACCCCCAGCTTCCCTTCCATTTACCCACCCCAACACCCCACTGCTCCCTCAGTTTGTGGCAGGAGGCCCAGAAAGGGGAGCGGGTACAATGAGAGAGGGTGGGAGACGTGTGAGGAAGTGGAGCGTCATCGCTCTCCGCGCTTGACGTCAGGCTCGGCCCCCTTTGCAGCTGTTGGATGTGTTCAACAGCTCTCCGCGTTTGCTGTCACGCCACAGTGGGGGTCCATTAAAACAACAGCTACAGGTTGAAACACTTGCAACAAGGGCGTAATACTTGTGGTAATCAACACACAGTAAATTGGTTGTGCGTTGTTATTTGTGTGGAACCTTATTTTATTGATAAATGTAAATTGATATGATTATAAACACTGAAAAAAAATTATTCATTCAATTTACTACATTTTTTAAGGTAAGTGGTCGCAATCAATTTATTAAACTCACATTTAAACAAAAAAAATTAGAAAAACAAAACAAAAAAACTTTGTTTAAATGTAGCTTAAATAAATTAATTGCGACCAATTACCTTAAACATTTTTAGTAAATTGAATGAATCGTTTTTTTTAACAGTTTACTGGGGAAACCTCTACATAGCCATTAGTGTTCATTAAAAAAAATCACAATTATAAAAAACATAGTTTTTTTTTCTGAGTGTGTACCCTGTACCCAAAGTGTTATATTAAGGCTGTTTATTATTTTATTTTTATAGAAGCTTTTACATACCAATTCAGTGATCTCAACACTGGGGTTCGCGAATCCCTGATGGTTTGCGGGAAAATTGGTTTGTGAGTTGATGTAAAAATGTATCCATTACAGTTAAATCATAAAATGTAATTAATTTTAAAATAAAAAAAAATCGTAATAAACCACTTATTAACAAAAATATATATTTATTTGTTTAATCTGAATGTTATGTGACCATTACTTCGACACAACAATATATAAGAACTCATGCCAAAGATATTTATGTAACATCTGTTGAATTTACAATTACAGGTAATAATGATAATAACTATGTAAAATACCTTAAAAACCAATAAAAATAAATGTTTCAAGTTAAACATGCAGATGTGCAACTAAATTAATGAAATATTTGCTTAAAATCTTACACTGTAAAAAAAATTCCGTAGAAATTTGCAGCTGGGTTGCCGGTAACTTACCGTAGATTTAGATTTATGTGATTTACTGGCAACATTTTGTTCAAAGTTAAATGAACATTAAACATTTACAAGTCTTTGTCTTTACAGAGTAAAACTAGAAAAACAGCATCAAGCTAAACATTCTGGGAAACAAAATCTGAAGCAAAAAACAGAAAAAGGTTGATGTAGATTTCTGGTTCCCAGAATGCTTTGCATGAGGCTGTTATTGTATAGTTTTATTCTGTAAAGATAAAGACTTGTTAATATTTAAAATGTATTTAACTTTGAACAAACTCTTGCCAGTAAATAACATCAATTCAAATCTACGGTAATTTACCGGCAACCCAGCTGCAATACCATTGTAATTTCTACGGATTTTTTTTTACAGTGTAGGGGGTACTTTATTTATGTCAAGGGGGTTCAGCTGACAAAAAGTTTGAAAACCACTGCACTATTTTAAAATCCTGGTTCACAGATCATAGTATTAAAACAAATTGTAAAATTTAGCCTATTATAGTTTTATTCCATAAGAACATCAACATAGTGTCTTTCCTGTTGTTTTGATCAGCTTCCTTTTCTCAAAACCATAATTCTAATTTACTTCCCTTTTCTCTCTTTTCTTGTAAAGTCAATCCACTAACTCGTATGTTATTCACCCCTCCCAATTGCTTCATCCCCTCCACCCTTTTTCAGTACTTATGAGAAGCCCAACTATTGGGCATTGGTCCCTCCTCCTCCCATAAGCTCCCCCCTCACCGCCGGTCTGGTTGGTACGGTCCTGCTTTGCATAAGTTCTCTGTGAGTAGATCCATGTGTAGGGGCCAGGACTGAAGGAATTAGTCCCTTGTGCAGCCGGTGGATGTATGTGTAAGGAAAAGAGTTGCACTCTGTCAGGCTCCACGTCTTTTCCAGTGTCGAGGCTTTAAACATGTATTGCGCCTACCCTGTGCCTGGAATGGGCAGCAACTCCCTAATGTATTACTACAACGGAAAATCGGTGAGTGCTTTTTTCTCTCAGGAGGAAGCGTGTTTAAGTAAACATGTTTTTCATGCACTCGGTGGGCTGTTCGATTTAATGGAGTGGTGAACCGTGTCTGTGCAGTGCAGTGAAACTGTTGAGTCGAGGGTCTCGTTGGTCTCGGAGTTGCGAGTGTGCATGCGTATGACTGCTGTGTTTCCATTACCTCAGTCTGAGCTAAGTCAACATTTACTTGCATTTGCACTTCATAAAGTGCGAGTTGATTTTCGAACTAGATTTGAACTGCTGTGGTAAAAAATGTAGCAGCCAAACATCTCAACAAGAATTTTCAGAGTAAAAGTGACAGCAGCCCTGTCACTGTTTTCTTGATAAACACACAGCTCTGCTTTTGTGTAAATGCATGTTTTTAGTGTTGACTGTTATAGTGTTGATGACCGCTGCTGGCCTGCGCCTGTTCTGCGCGGCTGCTTTGCCGAGCACTGAGACAGGCTCACAGTAATAACAAGTGGGAGTCTGGGAATGATTAAGGACGAGGGTCTGTCTGTTGAGGTTTGACTTTCCTGTTTGCAGATTGAGCTCAGAGCAGCACCATCGCTGTTCCTCCATCTGTTTTTAATCAGTCAGGCATTCTTTTCTCTACAGGAATCCTGATGGGGCTCCTAAACCTCTCCACCACAGGCCCTTTGATTTCTGTTTGAATCTCGTAATGCCTGTTTGCGCGGCTGTGCGTGGCTGTCCGTGTGAGCGCTTGTGTGCGGGTGGGCTGGACTTTTGTCAGGTGCTTGTTGATTGGATTGGTGGTACAGGTTTATGGGAAAGATGATGTGGGGACTCAAGTCTGCTTCTGTGCCGAATGAGCTGAGAGGCTGTTTTGATGTATGTGTGGGGTAGAGTATTAAGCTGTATAGTTTGGGGCCAAACATGTTTAAAAAAAATAATAAGTATTTTTTGTACATTTATAAATATAATGTATAAAAAATTTAATCGTAAAATGTGTTACTATTTTTTCTATGAAGTAGAAGAAGTGTGTGGTATGGAAAAGTAAATGTTTGTGTGGTTTACTTATCAATAGTTTAGGTACTAATTATCTCCAGAAACGGGTATAAAACTATATTAGTAACACTTTACAATAAGGTTGTATTAGTAAACATTGGTTAACATGAACAAACAATGAACAATATAGTTTTTCAGCATTTATTGATCTTTGTTCAAGTTAGTTAAAGTCTGGTACAGTTACTTATTCATGATGTGTTAACTAATATTAACATTTCAATGTTTCAGTGTTTGATTTGAAAAATGCATTATTAAATGCTAAAATGTAATATAAACTAAGATTAATAAATGCTGTAGAAGTATTATTCATTTATCATTCATGTTAGCTAATGCATTAACTACTTGTTTACAAATACAACATTATTTTAAAGTGTTACAAAAATAAATATTTCTGTAAGTAATTGTTAATTGTTAAATTACAGATAAAATAAATGTAATAATACATTTAAATAAATAAAATAAAACCTTCCTTGGGAAGAGACTTTTTATGTGCATTCATTTTATTTAATAATTTTTTTTATATGTATACGTATTTAATTAATTTTGTATAAAATTGGATTCGCCAATCAACAAACATGATAAAAAAAAGTTTCTAGTAGATTCTCTTGATGTTTCTCTCTCTCTTTCTGTCTTACAATCCTCTTGAGAATTCTCCATCTGTTTGCTGGATGTAAAAATGATTTGTTTCATAATAAAGCACTTAATAAAGCACTTGCTTATTACATTGATCTATTATTCACATGTTGAACGTTGCTTTCAACAGTGGTGGCCCCAATCATAATGTTTGTAAGTTTGTGGCGCTTCAAATCTTTTTAGCGACAAACATGAGACCTCCAGCTTGCGTTTTCACTTTTTTTCTGAGGTCATTTGACAGAGTCCAGAGTTAGCTTTCCTCGTAGGCCATTATGACAGATCCCTTTGTTCCTGCACCACAAAGCTCACTTTGATCTTTTTATATTAAGTATTTCCAGCCTCGTAATGCAGGCTGGGAGGAAAGAGAAAATGAGGAGCATGTGGCTAACTCGGGTCAGAGTTGAGCTTTATGATGAAAACCAGTGGGTAAATACCCAATAAACCCTTCCTTGTGTTGTTGTTTTATTTAGATCTCGGCGCAAATATATTATTTATTTATTAAATGTCAGATGCGGTGAGCATCAACAAAGATAAAAGTCAAATGGATTTGGTTGAATGTCAGGCTGGTACCAATAGTTTTATGGCTGGGCCCTGGAGGGCAAGTGCTCTCCCCTGCTTTGATTGGGTCAGTTTATGATGTGTGAAGCATTTGATTTCCTCTCCGCCGTTCTGCGTTTAATTCACGTATTTAAGAAACAGGGTTCTGTTTGTGTAAGGCTCAACTTTTAAGATTTGTAACTTAAACACGAGCCAGAAGAAACGTGTGTAGCAGTGCTTGACGTCCGTCTATCAATTACATACAGATACATGCATGCAAACATACCCGGACCTTTTTGATGTTTTTTTTTTTTTTGCACTGGCAGAAACTTTGCATATTGAGTCGGCGTGCCCGTGTGTAGTTTTTATCAAAGCAGACGCTCTTGTTGTTTTTCTGCTCTTGAGAGCTTTTCACCTATGTCTGAAAAGAACAAAATGCTTTTAAGTTTCAAAGTTGTACCGTTCGCACTTTGTAAGCAGACTTGGCTTGCAAACTCCAAACGTGTCCCTTCAGGACAGAGCTGCTGCGCTCAATAGAGGCTCATTGTCTGAGACTAGCGTGCCTTTTCGCCTTGATAAGCGTGTAAGATGGGAGTTGAAAAGGAAGGCCCTCGGGCCGCGATCCGACTCAAAACAAGTGACATGCAGAGGCAGGATATTTTCTTGTCACTCGCCGTCCCTCAGCTCTGTGCTCGCCCTTGTGGCTTACTCTGTTGTTCGGCCTTCTTTTCTCCTACCAGATTCATTTGTGCCGTCTCTCTGTTTCCTGCCTCTCTCGCAGTTGTCTGTTGGCTTATCCATATGTTGACAGTTTAGTGTTTTTTCCGTGTGTTTGTGATGGATGTGGTTTTTTAGATCAAAGGACGGTGTGACATGCAAGCTAGCAGACGGGTAAAAAACTCATTTCACTCATCAGCGTGAGCCTCCGTCACCATTTACACACACAGGACCTGAGAAAATAATATTTATTTAGCTTTTTGCTTGCGACTACAAACATCCTTTTATTTGAATGAAAGCTTGAATTCTGTGTTGTTTTGTCCTTTATTAACTAATTTCCTCTCTTAGTTTATTTCCTCATTAAATGTTGAAAATAAAAGGGGAACAATGAGGGGAAAAATCATGTGGGTGTTTAGACCGGAGAGTCCTGAGTAACTGACAGCTTCCTAATTAAAGCCCTGGTCAAAGGAAGCATTTCCTTTGCGCGCTCTCTCTCTCCCTCTTTTCCCGCTACCTCTCTCTCTTTCTCAATCTTTCTTTTATTCTCTGTCATGGTGGTGGAGAGGGGCACGGGTGTTTAGGAAGGTTTATTAACGGGTCGACTGGTTAGCTCCGGGTAAAGCGGACAATTAGCATTATCCGCTGCCATATGCTGCCCATTGAACCATGAGGCGGAGACAAAGCCCTCTCTCCCACGCCGCCCTAACCTGAGATCACTAGGGGACTCCAGCGCCGGGGTCACATGTGCGCGCCTGCACACCCACGGGAGCCTGCCGCAGCTTATGAACGCATTCACTGCCAATCACATGGGTCCGTACTGCACTCTCAGCAAGGTGCCCGGCCGCACACAGCTGGCTTAGCTGACTGAAAGGGCTTTAGATGTTGATCGTAATGCGGAGTGTGCAGTGACACGCCGCAGGCGCGTGTTGACGTGTGTGATGCGGGCGATCTTTGAAGTACTTTTCAAATATTGTAGATCTGTTGGAATCAATAAGTAATTCAAATAATTAGAGTTATCAGTGCAAAAGGTCGTGGGTTTGATTCCTAGAAAACACACATACTGATAAAATGTATAAAAGCAAATGCGTAAATATAATTATAAATGAAGAATTTGGTTCCAAAACGCGATAAACGCCATTTTGTTAAAAAAAAATGAGTTACTGCCAAAATCAGTATTGTATCAGGTATTTAAAAGTAAATTTTTAATTTTACCAAAATGCAATATCCGCTGTCATCTTGTCTCCCTTTTTTCCAAAATATTTCACAATAAACGCCACTCCTCCTTTTCTGCAGAATGCAATAAATACCCTTAACAAATCACAGCGCTCCATTCCACGCATTGTAAACAATGATGGCGGCGTGTTGAATACACGGAATCCTAGTTTTCCTCATCTTGTACTTTGTGATAAAAAAATAATAATAATAATAATTATTTGATGGCATTGATAAACCTGTGGTGGTTTTATGTGACGGGGAAGAAACGTAAGCCATCAAAATCGAATAATTTACGCGAGAGGCATGCAAAGGAAAAATGTCGGCTTTTGCCTGTTCTCCCGACAGCATCAAGCTTCTGTCATGCTGACACATTGACCCCAGGGGATCTTATGAAAAACTTTCCATTATTTTATTTAAAGCCAACGAAAATTGAGAAGGACCGAAACATTTTATAGCTGAAAAATTTGACAAATGTTAAGCGACGACGTCCTAAGTATAACTGCAGCAATGACAGTATTATTAATATGACAAATTAAATATTTAATCGGTGTATACCACTAGTCAACTCAATGAATATAACATGGTAAAGATGAATGCTCATTTATATATTGATTTAAATAGATTTATAGCATTTAAAAAAAAACTTGTTATGGATTTATTGCATTTTGTGGAAAAAAATCATTCATCTTTATAATAAATAAATATATATATTATAAAAAATTATGGATTTGAATTTTAAAGTTATTATTACCTAAAGATTCTATGTGAAAGTTTGTAAAAGAAAATAGTGGTTTTCATCTTGTCACTTTCTTGGTATATAAAACACATTTTTACCGAAATGAGTCAAAATGGATTTATTGCGTTTTGGAACCAAACTCTTCAAATGTAGTTAAATATAACTGCTACAATTTTATGCCAATGTATTGCATGGTATTATCAAAATTTCGGCTTTACCTAGTGTATCGTTTTTATGTATGGCTTATTCCACTACAGTGAAAATTGTCCCTTGGGTTACACTTGTCTTTGGTATATATGAAACGCATATTAAGATAATAATACAAATGTATTATTTTATTATTAGTATACCCCTAAAAACAGAGGAATATCGACTTTCATCAGGGATCAAATAGTAAAGAACTGTAATCAAATTGTAGTCTTTCCAACAGATCTTACATTATATAATTTGGTGGGACCTCATTTTGGACGGAACGGGTCACTGTGATGTTGAGCCGAGGGACAGATCATGTTTAACTGGAAGTAATTTGAAACACATTGGGTTGCACATCTGCTTCGTGTTACAGTGATTAGCTCTTACAAACGTGACGAAGCAATCCGGCCCTCGCAGGGAATTTACGTGCCAGGTGAAGAATGGACACTACGACGGGTGTTGGAGTGAAATACGTCCATCTTAATGATAGACAAATAAGCGATGTCCCATTTTAACATCTTTACCTTTTTCGCGATATATATTCTTTCTTTTTCTCTTTATGGGAGGTGGTTTTGTCCCATCTGGTGCAGATGAACTAAAAGAGCCACATTACTGCGCTTTAGCCTCACGCCTTTGATCTTCCTCTACTGGAATGGGCACTTTTGCAGCTGTAACCACTGCTCCGCTGGCCTGACCCCATCTCACCCCGCAGCTCCTAAAATACACACACATAAACACATACACACCCCAACACACTTGCATATTAATCCATTTGTTTTGATGCATTCGTTCGGCGCCCGTGCGTGTCAACGTCATTATATACCGATTAAGCACCGGAGCGCACACAACTCTGCCGATAATCCTCCACTTCTTTTATAAGACTTCCAAATTAGCAATCTGTTACATCAAAGAATTTGTAAATTGGCCATATGCGTTGTGTTGCATTGTTTATGTTTTATTACTCAGTCAGATTTCACGGTATGTGTGAAATAGGCCAAGTTTTCATGCTTCGGCACATGAGGATACTCTTAAGGATGCAAGCGACAGTCGTTCTTGTTTATAGTTTGCAGAAAAACACATTTCCTCACATTTGGTATCGAACTTGTAATTTTTAAGGTTTTAGCAGCAGTTTTAACCCTGAGTTATGAAAGGGCTCGGTGGAGAGAGAGTGTGTGTGTTTGTTTTTGCACATTTGTACGGTGTAAAATCAGGAAAACTGAAACCCAGAATACATTTTTATCCCAGGGTAAAATATGAACATTGTGTATATAAACACAACATTATATAAAAAACAATTTAATGAAGTGTTAAAGAGCCCCTGTTTTTTTCCCCAGGTGTACGCACCGTCTCCCAACTCAGATGACTTCAACAGAGACTCGCCATCTTACCCGTCCCCCAAACCCCCGAGCAGTATGTTCGCAAGCACTTTCTTCGGTCAGTCATTGCATTTTTCACTCTTGTGTCAATTTATGTTATTTGTTTATTGCCTTGTTGTTTACTTTGTTTTAACTTCATGAAGAAAAGCAAGCTCTTTG
Source organism: Paramisgurnus dabryanus (assembly GCF_030506205.2). NCBI lineage: Eukaryota > Metazoa > Chordata > Actinopteri > Cypriniformes > Cobitidae > Paramisgurnus > Paramisgurnus dabryanus. The sequence goes on from NC_133338.1 coordinate 41,901,717, forward strand.
CAAACTTTTTCCAAATGCGTGTACTTGTATGTGTGATCCTAACAGTGTGTGCTAATATCCAATTTCAACCACGCCGGAGCTTGTAGCATAAAACTAAATGAACCCTTATACAGATTAAATGCATTTTTACTTTACGACATTAAATTCAGAACCCGGTTTATTTTTCGGTCGTATAAACATTTAAAACTCGGAACACAAAGTTCCCAGTACATTACTTCTCCCACACATTAAATCATGTTAAATGGGAACTCGCCTTTTACGTATCAGTTACTGCCTATCATGCTACCGACTTCACAGACGGCAATAGTAAACCAACCAGGTGGATTCCAGCTTTACCAATCAGCTTTGATAAAACTCAAACAGCCGTTTCAAGCCGCATGTTCCAGTCGGCGAGGAATTCGCCTTTAAATGTTGAGGCGGAAACAAGTGAACTGCGTCTGACTGAATGTTATCTCAGCTGTGCTCAGCGCTTGGCTCGGCCTCAAGAGTAAAAAGCAGACTTTTTAAGTCTGTTTGACATCCTCGCTATCCATAATAAGGAGCACGGGGGTCAGACTCGCTCGCATATCATACTTGCTGTTGTGTTTTGCTTGGTTTATCAGCATTATTGATTACAGAAATGTCACCTTGGTCCCGCTCACAATTTAAAACGTTCACACTAAAGTCTTCAAGGTCATTTGCTCTAGAAAAGAAAGATATTTCCCATGTTTCGTGTTTAAATGTACTTCGTTGTTTTCGAATCAGATGGGACCCACAATTCCTCTGAAATGTGGAACTCATCCAATGGGATCAGCCAGCCAGGTTATGGGGGAATGCTGGGAGGATCTTCATCTCATATGCCGCAGTCTGGAAACTACAGCAACCTGCACTCACACGACCGCCTGGTGAGAACACTGTGTATCTCTTCTTAGTGGGTTCAGCCGAGTACAACTGCAATTTTATTTATGTTTATGGGAAAGCTCAAAGCGAACATCTATTACATACTCACTTTTTACAATGTATCAACAGTTTCCAAGTATATCTTTATAGCAGTGGTTTTAAATGCCTGAAATTGCACATTTATCTGATGCATACATCACTGTGCTATTGAGCTCACCGTTTAATTTTGTTGTTAGTTATGAATTACAAATCAACAACCGACTACCTAATATCTTTACCTAGTATTTTATATCTAAATAAACTAGATAATAAATGAACTATTTTTTTTACTGTGAACAAAAACTCATTTTCTCTATCCCTCCAACAGAACTATCCACCACACTCGGTGTCGCCCACAGACATCAACGCTAGCCTGCCACCCATGTCCAGCTTCCACCGCAGTAGTGCCAGCACCTCGCCCTTCGTCACCGCATCTCACACCCCACCTGTCAACACCGCAGAGGGAGTCATGGGTACGCGAGGGTCGCATTCACAGTGTTCCTCTCGATTTATATGGCACTCTATGCTTGTGGTTGTCTCGCACATCTTTAAAGCTTCAGTGTCTCATTTTTACCAAATAGAGTTACAAAAGTGGCTTGAAAATGGGCTTGGTTTGCAAAATAGTACATTGCTGTTCATGCAAAAAAAAATCGATTTAAGAGAGTGCTTTTTTTGCCATTTTTGCCTTTATTTAAACAATGATAGATGAGAGGACAGGAAAGTACAGGGAGGAGAGAGGGGTATGGAAACGGCAAATGACCATGAGCCGGGAATCGAACTCGGGTCGCCGAAAGTGCGAAAGCACCACATGTCGGAGCGCTGCCCACTACACCATCAGCTCCGACCCAAGAATACAATTTATCCTACATTATCTGATACAAGACAAAGTTGTTTTTGCAGATTAAAGATGGGAGGGCAGAATTTTTTTATAAATTTTTAAAGTTTACAACTTTTTGTAAATGCCTATAAACATTAAGGAGATTTAATATCGAAAGTTATTTCAATGAAATAGTTTTTTCACATGGTTAATTCACACAACTACACCTAAGAAAGAAGTGTTAATTTTTAACACATTGTTTTGTGTTATCCTATTTAACACATTACATTATGTGATATTTTTGTGTTCAAATAAAAAAAAGGGACGACACAAGATGTGTTAAAACCACACCAAGTGTGTTGTTCAATAAATAACACAGAGACATTAAATGTGTTTTCCTAAACTAGACACAACATGTGTTAATTTAACACATTCGTTTTAAGAATGTAGGACAAAAAACAAGACACTAACTTCTTTGTCAGCACTGTTCTGATGTGAATGCCGTATCTCCGTGTGGTCTTTGTGTAGCTGCTGCCAACCGAGGGAACGCCACTGGAAGCTCTCAAACTGGAGATGCGCTGGGAAAAGCCTTGGCTTCGGTAAGATCTTTCTCCATTCAATCACATACATTTACCATTATAGAAATTGAATTGCATCTATATGCATTCCTTCTTCGCCAAAAGCAGGTGATTAAACAGATCCAAATGTAACATTATTATTATTATTTTAACTAGGGAGTGATCCACATTTTCCAGCATATCTCAGTTTTTGTTGATGTGCTGTAGACATAAGCAAGATTACCCGACATAATGGCATAGTAAAGACAGGACTTGTGCTCTTAGACTGGGTATTAATAGCAGTGCAGAAGGTTAAGAGATTGAATAAGGTCAGAGGATCTGTTTGTGGATGTTTCTGGACCTAAGCCCGGATAATTGTGCTCTTAATCTTGCAGTACACAAGAAAAGGAGCCGTACATAAAAGCATCTGGATTATGCATCAGTTCGGATAATGAGCGCTGGTGTTCGTGCTTGTTCCTAATGTGTCCTGAAACCGGAGCTTACAATAACCTCTAAAACTTGCAGAGCTTAACTTATTCAGACTTATTTAGCTTTGAAAAATCTTGCAGACTTGCATTAAGTCACAACAAGCCTTTTTTTAAAAGCAGGAACACATCTGGACTGATTCAGCACTCTGTTTCAGACAAAAGCGCAGCGGAGTCACCTCTCCTCCAAGGACAAGGTTGCCGCTTTCATTAGAGCGTTTCTAACCTTTTTCCGTTTTAAATACTGGCACGGTCGTCGCGCCCTCCCCTTCGGAGAAATTAGATGCCTAATCGCATCTCTTTGATGGGGAGAAGAAAAAAATGTAATATGAAACTGGGTGAGGCCACAAGTGCACACTCTGGCACACATACAAACACAAGACAGTGTCGCAGAAAGATAATCACAAATTAAGTCTTTTTGTATTTGCAGACTCAATTCTATTAGCATGACAAAGCAGCAGTGAAACGGACACGGTTGGGCTGGGGTGGAAGGACGGGAGAGAGAATGAAACGAGGGGTGGGGGAAACGTCCTAACTGCTGCGCCTCTGCTCCGCGGGCTGCCCATTGTGTCGCTTTTGTTTAGGTTCTTTTTGGATGGTTTCTGCTCATTGGGTCCCCGCTGGCAAAGAGCAGTGTGACTGATGAGTGGGCGGATATCCATTTGTTGTTTGTAAAATGAGTGGTGTTACACTAGAAATACAGCAGAAGTTGGACGGGACGCCCCAAATGGATGGCCACAACTCATTAGGTCAAGAGTCAGCGCCATCAGACACCACAAGATGGGAGGCAGGGGATGGTCACTGGTCCGTTTAAATGTATGGGCTGTATTGAGCAATGTTATTTGTTAGCCTGTTTATAAAATTTGTAGCCTTTAAATCCTCTACATTGGGAAATAAATAGCAAATACCTTTCTATCACAAAGGTTTTCTTTGGACTTTATCTGTTCCTATCACTTACACCCTCAGTTGCCCCTATCTCTCTCTCTATCTATCTCTCTCTATTTCTCTGTCTATTCTGAGAGATGAATGTATTAAAGCCTCCAGGCAGGATTTGCAGAGTTGATTGAAACACAAAAGTGTGGCATTCAGGGTTTAATAAGAAGATTAATAACGATAGTATCCACATTTTGATGTGTTTTTAAGTCAAATGGACTTGATGATCCCCTGGAAGTGATGTCTCGCAACTTTTGAGCCGTTTATTCTCAAATCCTCCCAGATAACTGGGATCAAAACCTGAATATTTGATAGTGGTTTTCATTATGAGAGCAAAAACCATTTTTGTGAAATATAGAACGATCATGGCTTAACAAAAACAAAAAAAAATGTAGAAGTCTTGTTTTTTTATTTATTTGGCTTTAACTGTATTCAGTCAAAAAGAACCACGTACTTTGACAAAAAAACAAAACTATAACAACATTGGTGTAGTGCAAAACCCCAATTGTCGGTGTGGCACTATAAGACAGGAGCTGGAGGCTTTTCTTCTACATGGCATCTGTTTGTTTATTGTGGTGTGGGCAGGGCTGCGCCCGTCACGGCTGCTGTTTATTGGGCAGCCGGCAAGAGGCTTTATTACCTCTCATCCATAACTGAAGATGAGCCTGAGACGCCCATCCACACAGCCACAGGCCAGACTCATTCATTCTAATGAGCTCCAAAAAGAGAGATTAATGACCATGTCCTCGCTCTCGCTCTCCGTCTCTCCCTTCTGCATCATCCGGCCAGTTTTCTATATTCTCCTATGTCCTCTATTATGAAGTGACACATTATGGAGCATGATAAAGCCATGTAAACAGGATTTAAGGTTGATTTAAATTAAGGCTGGGTGGCTCCATATACAGTAAACGTGTGTCAAATGATAGATGTTTGACATTTTGCTCATATTGCGACCTCTAATCTGAATTCACCAGACAGTATTACTACCACCATTTGTTTTGCTTCCCCCCTCTCCGTCTTTTATAATTGTAGGGTTCTGATGTTGTGTGCTCATGTGGTTTTATTTGTGATGTACAGCATGCAGCGAGTGTGTGGCGTGGGCCCATGCTTTGACTTAATAACAACCACAGATGTGTCAGAAAACCAGTAAGCGCATGCTGGACTGCAGGTGTCACACACCAATCTGAGCGCAGTTTTTTTTTAAGACATTATGGTTGTAAAAAGCCCATATGTATGCTGTGAGCATTTCTTACTGCCGCTCTGCTTGTAAAATCAGCAGAATTGATGAGCCAATTTCGGCTGAGCACGGACTGAAGGATGCTAAGCGTACTTGTAAAGTCAGAGAGGAGAACAACAAGGTTTTAACAGCTGGGCGAGCTAAATCACGGACTGACTTCTCGCTTTCTCTCTTTTGTTTACAGATTTATTCTCCTGATCACACCAGCAGTAGTTTTCCCTCAAACCCTTCCACTCCAGTGGGCTCTCCCTCTCCTCTGACGGCCCAGGCGGGCGCTGCCACAGCAGGTACAGTGGTGACAGCCAGCGGCCCAACAGGAAGGGCAGGTAGAGCACCAGTCTGCCTCTCTGACCCCACACACATTGTCATAGATGCACTTAAAAAGCTTTAATCTAATGCAATAACATATAAATATGTGATCCTGCCTGTGAGATGCAAGTCTCAAATCGAATTATCAAAGTTTAATTTCACTGTTTAAATTCTCTTTAATGTTCTTTACATTATAAAGGAGAAATCACAAGAACATCACGTTTTAGCAAATATCGTATATTTTTATACATGCTGCAGACATCCAAATACTTCATGGTCTTGGCACGTCACAGTGTGGCTGCACTTGCCCCGGGCACTTTCCTCCTCACATTAATGAGCAAACAAGTAGACTCGTGGCCACCAAGATTAAGCATAGTGTCAAGGGAGCTGTGTCCTGGTTAGGGGTGGATAGATAACCGACCAGCATGAAGATTTTATCAGGCCTTGACAAGACGTTTTAAATGAAGAAATATTTTGAAGCACTGGAAAGAGAAAGACGGTAGTTTCTACAAATGAAATGTTGTCGTAGTGACCGTGCAGTTGTGTGTGTGTTCAGTGATATACTGACAACAGCTGTGTCTGGGTCTGTCCCACTCCTCAGCCTCAGCTGTTGCCCTGTTCCTCACACAGCTGTTGCCCATGACAGACCGGTCGGCAAAGATCCTCATTTATTAGCCTGACTGACGGAGAGGGTGACTCGGCTCAGCGAGTCAGCCTTCCTTTACCTGTACCTCATTATGTCACTTCCTGTCCTCCTATGTTTTCTAATGTAAAGAACGCTTTTGATTTTTTCAGTACCTTAAATATGAATTATTTGTATCTATTTTTCAGTGCTGATAACTAGAAAGAGGGGTAGGCTATATATAAATTACTATACACATGTATTAAATAATTAATTTGCAAGAGCAACTAATATTTGCCAATTTTGGGATTATCAGCATTAACCGTTTCATTGCCCTAGCTGATATAAAGGTCTAGTTTGTATTCACATTTGGCACACTTACTGTACTCCATCCTATTTTATCGCGTCATTAAGTTGATTTACATTCCCAAGCAGGCAGTCAAAGCTCCTTTGATATTTGGGGTCTTTTATACACTGAAGCTTTTTGATTGGGTTGTTCTTAGACGTCGGTGCACATAGTTTAATGATGTTATGATTAAGCTGAAACACATCCATCTGTTCCTCCGGATTAGTTCTTAAACTCAGCCATTAGACCCACTTAAAGCCGGGCCTTTGCCGCCCAGACCAGCCAATTAGAGCCCGGCACCACGTCCGGACTCCCGCACAGGCCCACTCTCATTTTGTCAGACCGGTCGCCGGTACAGAAGCCTTATTAAACGTTGTGCTCCCTTTACACAGAGAGAGCTCTCATTTCCTGCCTTGATAGGCTGCTAATGAAAGTCTGTTTTTCAAATGAATTTTTTGGGGTGGACAATTTGTGCTTAAACAAGTTCCTGTAATATGAGAGATGAAATTGACATTGCATTTACTTACCATCAGTGCATTTCACTTTTAAATGCAACACGCCCTGTTTTGTTAAGGCAGAGCCATGACCGCAGCTGGCCCATCGCAACAGTTATGACAACCGGGCAAATAGGAAACCTCTGATGTAAACAGAGTACCTGGAGTTAATGTTTGGGTCTGTGCCCGGTTTGGTCTCGAATGGAGTTGGGTTTAAGGAATGCAGCTCTCCACAAGAGCCAAATGGCTTCAATTGGTTCATATTACTTTAAGGGTACTTTACCTGGTAATTTCCTGACATCACAGTTTCTAGGACTTTCTTTAGGGGATCGTTAGCCAGTTAGAGAGACTTAATGTGGAACGAAGGCAGAGAAAGTAACGCCTCCATCCCCCAGCATTTTTGATTTGTGATTAGCAGATGTGCATTCTTTAGAGCCTGTGTTGATTTATGTCCAGTCAGATTCGGCACGTTTAGACCGAGACCAGACCAGAGTCATTTACATCCTTATTATAGTGCCTTCCAGCCTCACACGCCGCCACAGAACAAAAACACATTCATTGAGTGCTTCCAGCAATGGACTGAATCCCAAAAAAAAAAAAACTTGGGGGGTCTGAGAATTTAACCAATCCAAATAGTCTTTTACTCTATAAGGGTGTTTATACCTGGTATTAAGATGCGTTTCGGTTGATCGGCTCACAAGTAGATGAGAAAGACACATTCACGTTTACACCGGTTTCTGTCCTATTACTGAGGGGGTGGTCTGTGGGCGAGTCCCTCTGCTTTCGTTTAAACACAAGCAGGAGAAATGACGTCAAACTAATAACATGTCAGAGTTTGCTGCTTATGTTGTTAGTAAACATGCTGCATAGAGTTTTGTAAGAACTTTCACACACTTGCAAAATAAAACAAAAATGAAAGAAAGCCACAGTTTTATCAATGAAAGCCTAAATATGTACACTGTGCGTTCACGCTGGAAGTCATGTCCTATGTTAAAACATTGAGCTCGAAACATGGGGCGTTAATTATTTTGTGTCCATAATGGTTCAAATAAATGTAAAAAAAGTTTAAATTTCAAAATAAATTTGCAGATCTTTTTTAAGGACCCAGTCTAAAATTTCTTTTTTATTTCATTTTGAAAAAATATTTGGGGGATAATTGCAAAAATGTCAAGTGGTGTAACCGGTATAACTAAAAAAAATTTAAAATGCAAAATAAATATATTCATAAAAAATGTGGAATAAATATAATTATCTAGTTTAGTGTAATGATTTTTTACATAAATTTTTTTACATTATTTGTTAAAGAATATTTAGAAAACAGAGCTGTTTTCACCATATGTCTTGACAAATATTACAAATGCATTAAAATGTACATTTAGTAATAACTAATAAAATGTGATATAATTTTTTTATGATTACGCTTACATGCCATCAATGTGGATAAAATATTTACTATTTCTCATTCTTTTGCACAATTGGCGGTTACACCATTTGACATTTTCAGGTCCATTCGGTTTTAACTTTCATTAAAATGGTGATAATGTAATTTTTTATTGCATAAATCAACATACATACACTATGTGCATTAGAAATATACCTGATGCATGCTTTTAAAACAAGTTTTTTATAAAGATTTTTCTTATCTTGCCAAACCGTTTTTGTCACTGTCCCACATTACACTTTAGATCAATAGCCGGAGAGTAGGCAGGGGTTTGTGGCTGTTCGAATCATTCGATCACATGCGCGTCTACATCACAAAGCAATCCGGTCGAATGTGTTCTGAATGTGGTCGAAAGTGGTCAAAACTTTTTACACCCCGTTTACACCTGTCTTTAGCGTTGTCAACCTGTGATCCGATTGACCAAAACACATCTTAATACCAGCTGTAAACTGCCTCCATGTTAAACGAGATTGGTCTCCATGTGCAGGTGAGATCTGAGTGAGTTTTGGTCTCATCCCGAATCATTGAGATCAGGCAGTGGCTTTATCGTTGTCCTGCATTGTTCTCGAAGCTTTTTAGTCATGACTTCATTAATGAAAGGAAATAGCTGATGTCCCTGAATACTGGTTTGTGTATATATGCGTGCAAGGCTCGTCCGCACAACCTTCTCACGTTGCAGGATACAGCCCAGTCATAGGAAATGATGCGTCTGGAGACCTAAAGAAAAACAGCCCACGTTAAGAATAGCTGGAATCGGACTGAATAGGAAATTAGTTTTTGTCCATGTGCTTTTTTCTAACTACATATTGAACATAACAATAGTAATTGTCATTCTTATTAAATTAAAGTGGTATGGAAAAGTGCAACCTGGACAATATATGCTAATCATTTATTTTTGTGTTTGGAATAACAAATCCGTTAGATGTTTAACTACATGTTGTCATATTATTTTAGTCAGAAGGTCAGACAGTAATCTAGTTACCCATTCAACAGATTCAATGAGTCATTTAGTCTGATAACTCATGAGTTTGTGACTCATTGAAACTCAATTATGTACGTATGTTTTTTCATCCCGGGAACATATGTGACCCTGTTTATAAAATCCAGGCTGCAATATCAATGTTATTATTAGGGGCATCAAAGTTTGATTTGAATCATTGATTTCACTTTTATTTCAATCTTTGACATGACTTTACTCGGTCAATATTAAAGAAATCAAGAATGTTCTTTACATCATGTATGTAAAAAAACATAAATCACAAGCAGGGTCACATGTTACAATACACCCATCACCGCCACACTATTGACAAACTGATGTACACTTCTTTGCAATAAGCTAAATGTGTCTAAAAAGTCCCTCTCTCTCTCTCCGCAGGTACAACTCAGTGGTCCCGTGCGACCGGACAGGCACCTTCCTCGCCAAATTACGAAAACTCCCTCCACTCTCTGGTAAGATCTCTCTCCTCCCCCAGACGTTGAGCACTTTTTAATGGACACTGTGTCAGTAGATGGCTTGCTCCTGGAGGGCAGGGGGTAGCTTTACACGGACATTCCTGGCTGACAAATGTCAGGAGCTGGACAGGGAGGGGGACCGAACAATACCCGTCCCTTGGGGCGTGTCTCCTGCCATCTGTCCTCTTTCGTCCGGGGTGGCTGGAGATTGGCCGGGGCGGACGGATGAGGTGGTTGGGGATTGGTTAGGGTGTGTGATGGGGGTGGGGTGCTGGCAGCTGCTGCGTTCAACCACTGCCACAAGATTCCAGGACTGAATGGGAAGCTGAGCCACAACAGGGGATCGGTTTACACATACATACACACAGAGTCCTTCCCACATCATGCATTCACACTATGGGGTGTGTAGATAAATATTTACCCTCATGCATTTTACGCCAGCTGTGAGTGGATTTTTCTTTCCACTGTAGAAATACACGGCCTTCCACCGAATTTACATGCTTGCAGAAATTCGTTGAACTGTACTGAACAGTTTTGTATTGGTATACATTCCTGGACATCCTCTTTTTCCCCTATGTGCAAACAGCAACCTTTTAATATCATAGATACCGAAAAGGCATTTTTCTTGGTTTCAGAAAAAGACTTGAACCTAAAAATAGTCTCCTCATCTCCTTTTCCCTTGAATCTCAGTAGATGCAGCCTGTTATGTATATTATTCTGATGCTGCCTCATGAATACAAAGTATTCAGAGATTCTACTTAATGTGACATACAGATTTTTGCATACCGAATAACAAGGAAGCATCCATATTTAAAGCCAGAGATGAACGGTGGTTCTCCAAATAACAGGAAAAGAGCTGTGATTGGCAGAGCGGGCTGTCAGTCACTCATGGCGCATCATAATCATTAACTTGAACAAGTGCCAGGATGCCAATACTCGATCCAGTAGTTTGATGTTTTGCCCTCTATCTCTGCTTATCTCTGTCTCTTTAAAGGATTAGTCAATTTTCTTTAAAAAAAAATCAAGCTAATTTACTCACCACCATTTCAACCAAAATGTTGATGTCTTTCTTTGTTCAGTCGAGAAGAAATTATGTTTTTTGAGGAAAATTTTAATGGACCTTAATGGACCCCAACACTTAACAGTTTTAATGCAGATAAAAATTGCAGTTTTAAAGGACTCTTAATGATCCCAAAAAATAAAAAAATAAAATATGCACTTTAAACCACAAGTTCTCTTCTTCCTTCAGTCCTGTGACGTGCCAGCGCGACCTCACGTAATACGTCATCACGTCAAGAGGATGCCGTATGCAAAACTACGCCCCATTGTTTACAAGTGTGGAGAAAGAGGACCGCTCCGACGTTGTTGTATGTGGAATGATACTAATTAAAATCTTTCTGTCAGTTTATTGTTTAAAATGGTCCGCAAATGTGTGTTTCATATATGTAACACGTGACTTTTCAACGTCAAGTTGTGGTTTAAAAGTACTTTTTTTTTTCTTGCCAAAAATGACAATGGTTTCGTTAGATAAGACCCTTATGCCTCATTTGGGATCGTTTAGAGTCCTTTGAAACTGCCGTTTGAAACTGCATTAAAACTAATAAGTGTTGGGGTCCATTAAAAAACATTAAAATGAGAAAAATCCTGGAATGTTTTTCTCAAAAAACAAAGAAAGACATCAACATTTTGGATGACATGGTGGTGAGTAAATTATCTGGATTTTTTTAAAGAAAATTGACTAATCTTTTAACTCTGCTTGCGTCTTTCTGTCTCGTCTCAATATGTTCGTGTCTCACTGCTCTCCTCTTCCTGTCTGACTGTAGAAAAATCGCGTGCACCAGCAGCTTCATGAGCATCTGCAGGATGCCATGTCCTTCTTAAAGGATGTCTGCGAGGTATTCCCGCTCTTCAGATAGTCATCTCTCGTTCTTCTGCCATCAGCTTTCTTTTGATTCTACATAATAGCCTGTCAATGTTTTGTGCTTTATTGTTTTGCCATTTCATGTTTTATTGATCATCTTTGATGAGTACAAAACCCCATATTGCAATTAGTTAGCGGAAAACGATTATCGATCTTCGTTTTTTACTCAACCAGATGTTCTATAAATGGTTTAGCCTTTCACTTTTATTATTTTCTTTTCTCCATATGCTTAGTTCTTCTAATGTGCTTTTGCTTTATGCTGCATGTCATTTTTTATTTCATGTCTAAGTCTACTTGTTTTTCTGTAAAGCTCACAGTATGTTGTTTTGTTCTCTCTCTCTCTCTCTTTCCCTTTTCTCCACTGCTCCTCATTCCAGTCTCGAATGGAGGACAGGTTGGATAGGTTGGATGACGCGATCCACGTCCTGCGAAACCACGCCGTGGGTTCCACTACCAACCTGTCGAGTGACCTCCACAGCCTGTTGGGACAAGCACACAATGGGCCAGTCGCAGCCATCGGGAACAATTTCCCCGCGTCTGGATTGGTGACCAGCCGAACAGCACAGATGGTAATGAAAACTTTCCTGTTAAGAAGAAACCTTAGCTTATTTGTTTCAATCTTATTTCTTTACAAAGTCCCTTACAGTTATTAGAGGCAAGAGAACGAGAGAAGCATGTGTTTTTTCATTGCGCCTCTCCAAATAGGCTCATAAACAGAGTTAAGCCACCTGTTTAAAATGAAGGCCCGGCCATGTGCTGAAACTGAACTATTTTCCACTGAGAGCAGTTTAACTTAAACCCACATACTTTCCATAAGCGTAATGCCTGGACCGAAGCTCGCTCTCCCTACGAGAGCTGCGTTCCACAGGCTGAATGGGAAAAACAGTCACAGTAGATTCTAGCAGATCAGTGCCGGTCTGGAAGACATTTCCGCAGCGTAGCGCTCATTGGGGCTGTGGGGACTCGTGTGATGCGAGACCCGGTGAAACTAAGGAACTCAGTATCTCTCCCACATCCCACACCATTCATTCACTCTTACAGAGAGATTAGCGCACAGCTGTAATTGAAGGAACAGCAAAGGGAGGCGTTTTCCCATCAGTTTCCCAAAATGTGAAATAATCTTTTTTTTTTCATTCGAGAATTGATTTGCTCTTAAAGAAGTCACATCGCTTTTTTAAATAAATGCTTAAAGGGGTCATATTATGAGATTTTTTTTAACGATGTAAAATAAAGCTATGGTGTCCTCAGAGTGGGTATGTAAAGTTTAAGCTCAAAATACCCCACTGATAATTTTTTATAACGTGTTAAAATTGCCACTTTGTAGGTGTAAGCAAAAATGTGCTGTTTTTGGGTGTGTCCTTGTAAAATGCAAATGAGCTGATGAAATGCAAACACTGATCGTTGGTGGTTCGTTGAAATTTAATTGTCAATTATTTTCTCTCTCTTTTTCTCTCTGCACTAAATGGAAGTGCCATGGTTGGATCGTGCAGATTAAGGGGCGGTATTATTGTAATAAGATCCCCATTTTCAATGACCTAATTTTTCATATGCTTGCAGAGAATGGTTCACCAGTTGTTGATTTTTTTCACATTTTCTAGGTTGATAAAAGCTCTGGGGACCCAATTATAGCACTCAAGTTTTTATGATATGTCCCCTTTAAATGTTTTTAAGAATAGGCACTAAAAATAATTCCTATTCACAAAAATGACCTTTCCTTGCTGTTCTTGTTGCTTTCAAGACCTATTGGCCAGTTGACAACACTTTACTATCCTGAACAACCCATTGTTTTCATTTAATATTTCAGAGCCCCAATAAATGTCTGGAATGCTGCGTCAGATGTTATCGGAGCCGCTTGGATCTGTGTTTTGACAGCATACAAGTCAAACAAAATTAGCATACTCAAACGGTACAATTAAAAAAAATAATAAAAATTGTCAGATTGACACTGAATTGCTTATTAGTAGATTCCTTCCTTTCTCACAGCAGGCGTGTGCCAATAATAATTCACATCCCCAGTTAAAATGAAACACGTCAGGAAATCCAAACTCTCGCTGCTCTGGTTTTGTTCTCTTCGCACCGGGCCCGCATCTCATCGATGTGCCAATAATAATTCATTGCCTCAATCTAAATGAAACACGAGGATTCAAACAGCTCTGCACTGTCACACGGTGACAAAAGTCAGTTTCACCAGTTTTGGCCTGGAAGGGACTTATGTTTAAGTCATAATGAATGTTTTTATTCAAGCAAATGGGAAGAGACAGAGCAGTGCTGTGATAGATAAAATTTGTGTCTTTCTTCTGCGTTGGAGCAGTTGCACTGCTGTCAGTGGCCTATGTGTTCATGCACACACAAACAGAGCTCTGTGAGAGAGACACACACCCAGACAAGGTCCTGATTCAGCCCAGCGTGCTTTTATTTTGGTGCACCCTTTTCTTTTTCTGTCTCTCTTTTTACCCTCCTCGTTCTTAACATCTCAGGAAATCTGACGCTTTGGTCGTGTGTGTCTGTGCGCTTCAGCTGTATGGTAATCAAGCCCAGACAGGAAAATGGCCGCCTTCTTTGGTCGACAGCCCCCCTCTTTTGCCACAGACAAAGAGTTGTTTAGACACCTGTTGAGAGTGGTGCTGAGATTAGAGCATGGGGGAAGGGGGTTCGAAGCTGGGCGGCAGAGAGGTTAACAGAGGCCAACAGTGACTTAGGAACGCATTCCAGAAGGAAAACGGGGAATAGCACCCCTTGCCCCCTTCTCTTTCTTGTCCCTGACTCCCAATCCCGTAGCTTCACCGAAAAAGAACTCGATTGTTGGCTAACGTGCTCTTCTCTCATCCTTCCACCCTTGCCACCGCGGGGTGGCAAGGGTGGAAGGATGAGAGAAGGGCAGTGTGGCAGAGATTCAAAGGGGGGCTGTCGTGTTTCCTACTAATCACATGACAAGAGCTTGATCAAATCCAGATGCATTTAAAAGCCACCAATGACGAATGCTGGTCAAACTGCTATTTGATGTTCGGCATTAAAAAGCAGATTGTTTATTGCTCTAGCCATATATAAAAAGTCATTTTCCTTTGATGGAAAGTAGTGTCTATTTCAAGTCACCCTGAAGTCAAAATTGAACCAATTTTAGGTCTTAATGTGATGTGCATATTTTTATATTGAATATGTGGCATTAAAGGGACACTCCACTTTTTTTTAAAAGAGGCTCATTTTCCAGCTCCCCTGGAGTTCAACATTTGATTTTTACCATTTTGAAATCCATTCAGCTGATCTCAGAGTCTGGCTGTACCACTTTTAGCATAGCTTAGCATAATTCATTGAATCTGATTAGACCATTAGCATCGCGCTCAAAACTGACCAAAGAGTTTCAATATTTTTCCTATTTAAAACTTGACTTTTCTGTATTTACATCGTGTACTAAGACGAAATTTAGTCCCCTTGGTTCCTTTCAATAGCATGGGACTATTTTCGGGCGCTGCGTAATATCATTGCGCCTGCTGCAGCCATGGTACGGCAACAAAGTCCTTGATTATTGTGCCAGAATGAGTTCCTAGACATATCTGCTTAGAAAATTGCAACTTTTATTTTCCTTCGATCTTACTGATGTAACTACAGAAGAGTCAAGTTTTAAATAGAAAAAAATATTGAAACTCTTTGGTTATTTTTGAGCGCGATGCTAATGGTCTAATCAGAGTCAATGGATTATGCTAAGCTATGCTAAAAGTGGTACCGCCAGACCCGAATTCGACTGAATGGATTCCAAAACGGTACAAATCAAATGTTTAACTCCAGGGAAGCTGGAAAATGAGCATATTTTCAAAAAAGTGGAGTGTCCCTTTAAAGTTAAACAGTCAAAACTAATTCATTTGCTTTTTATGTGATCTAACATTTGCAGCTATGTCTTCTACTGTAATGTGAAAAAGATCAGCCCAATGCTACATTGCAATCAACCTGCCACTCAAAGTGTGGCCATACGATTTTAAAATGAAAACCAACAGAATTGAAACTCCGGGCCGGAGTGCTGTGCGTCTCCGAGTGCGAATTTCGTTCTGTGAAGGTCATTCTTTGTAGTGTGAATACCACTCGGTTGTTCAGAGAGGAGGTCATACTCTACAGTAGGAACACAGAGACTCTCAGCTTTGAAGTCCAAGATCTGTCTCTTCCCCGATTTAATGTAAATCACGTTTGTTGTTTTTCGGCACTGATCAGATGGCTTTCGTGATCAGAGGGACCCTTGATGTTTTGCTCTGTTCTCTGCCTCGTGTATTTACGGCTATCTGTTCTGACAGGGCTCTGTTCACCGCGAAGAGGCCGTTAGCCTGAACAACAACCATGGTGGCTTGCAGGCCAGTGCCGGCCCCACCTCCTCAGAGCTCAACCACGCAGCGGAAGCATTCAGAGGTTAGGAAGCTTTTTAATGTCATTCCATTCAATTTTTAACAGCATTAACTTGTATGTATTCTTAAAACATGAATGAATGGTGTGCTTGTTGTTTGTAACAGCACTTGCTGGCAGTCTGGCTAGCCAGGTTGGTCCTCTGGAGCTCAAGGTTGAGAATCAAGACAAGGACGACATGCATGATGAACACTCGTCTGACGACCTCAAATCGGACGATGAGGGCAATAAAAGGGATCTTAAGGCGAGGGGAGCATCCCGCCCAAGGCAAGGGCCTTCATCACCAAAGTACTACCTCTAAAATTACCTTCTAAGAACATTTTAGACATGCCCATGTGATTAAGCTTAAGTGCTTTTCACATCAAATGACATTTTTATGGACTGATTGTTTTCTACGTTTTATCTGTTGTCCTACAGCAGTATCAATGATGACGAGGACCTAAATCCTGAGCAGAAGGCAGAGCGTGAGCGCGAGAGGAGGATGGCCAACAACGCCCGCGAAAGGCTGCGGGTCCGAGACATCAACGAAGCATTTAAAGAGCTGGGCCGCATGTGTCAGCTCCACCTGAAGAGCGAGAAGCCCCAGACCAAACTGCTCATCCTTCATCAGGCCGTCGCTGTTATTCTCAGCCTCGAACAGCAAGTCAGAGGTCAGATCTGGTTTAGTACAGTTAACTAAAATATTTAATGTTGTATATTCTAAAACTAACTAAAATCAAATTTCAATTTTTTTTTGCACAGAGAGGAATCTAAACCCCAAAGCAGCCTGCCTTAAAAGAAGGGAGGAGGAGAAGGTGTCAGGGGTTTCAGGTGACCCCCAACAAGCCCACCCGCCTGTGCACCCAGGCCTCACAGACGCATCCAACCCCATGGGCCATCTTTGAACACTGGCCAGGTAACCTGCAGTATAGTTACATACACCTGATAAACATAAGTAGGAAATTTCCCAGTGGGTTTTGACAACCACCGTTCTCTCACTTTCAGATCAAATGGATCCTGATAGCGTGTGTTAGACAGAGTTGGTGACCTTGCTTTCCACGGGCGGACAGGACTCACAGTTTGTGACACCGATTTGAAAAGACAGACCACTTGAAGCAAAATTCCACCGTTAAGCAATCCTGAGATGAAAACTGGCAAGTGCCCAGCTCCCTGTGAAGACATCCCGTATCGATAAGCAACTTTCTGCCCAACCGAGAAAAGAAAATCAAGCGAAGAAGCCCCTCAGCACATATCGCTGTCCGCAAGCTGTGTGCCGCAGCTGTACAATCAGAGACTGTCGCCACCCCCTCCACCCTCTACGTGGAAGTTGCCTTGTGCCTAAGCTGAATTGACGAATGCATTGTAACAGCATTTGTTTTATTTTCGTTTGTTGATTTTTTTTCCTATTTATTACGTTACTGAGCTGTAAGTCTGTGTTTAAAGGGAAAGTTCTGACATTGCTACGAAAGCTAGTGGCGTTTCAGTAGATCTGCAGTTTGTCGCGTGCCGTCCGCACCATCTCCCTCGTGTCGCTCCGTTCAACATCCGCACTATGAGATTAATATATTTTTATCGCACTCGGATCAAATTCCATGCCCTCGAAAGAATTTGATGGCGTTCCCTTTGTTTAGAAAAAATAATATATTACTTATATTTATCAAACATTCATTCCGCAAGTATCAGCATGAGAAACCAAACTACCTAAATCTTTCTTTTGTACGTCGATAGCAAGACGAGAGATGAAGAGTGAGGCCAGATGACTGCGTTTTCGGTCGGATTCCTCAAAGTTTGATGGTGGAACGGCAAACTCTGGCTTTACTGAAAGGTCAAAGATCAAACACAAACTGACATGTTTATACTCATTAGTAAGCAGTACAGATACAGAAAGCAGTAAGTTACAAACCCCAGCATTCCCTGCATATTTTCTTAGCGTCTTAAATGGAGAACGGGACACAGTCTCTTCCTTTTGATTCCTTTGCCATATAGTGTTAAAGGGAAAAAGAAATATATTTCCGATGCAGTTTATTTGTATTCAAATGTTACGTTATTACGGGCGTGGTAATGCCGAGGGCATTTGTACCGAGCAACCTCTGCATCTAAGGCGTTAGACATGGCACTGCGTGAGAAGAGTTGGATTTAAAACGATGACCATTACTTCACCTGGCCTGAATTGAAATTTTGCTTTATGTTTGTTCTTTTTCTAAAAACATTAACAGTTAAAAACGAAAACGAAAAAAAATACTCAAAGTAACCACATGTTATATGTTTATTTGTACTTGTATACAAAGCATTTCTCTAGGCTTCATAGTAAAGCGTATATTTGTTGTGTGAAAATAGAAGGAGGTTCTAAGTTACTCAGAATGGCTTTGTCTTTCCCCCGATGCATTGGAGTACTTGATACTCGATCAGCAGAATGTGAGCGCAATGTCTGTTCGAAAACAAGAAGCTCTATGAATTCAAATGCTGTGAAGCATCAAAATCAGCGATCAGTGGAAATCAGGATTTTCTCTGCCATTATTGCTTTGGGTTTTTTTGTGTGTTTCAGAGAGCAGCAGACACCACTTATTTTCGTTGTATAATGTATGCTTTTTACTTTAAGACCAAAAAGTTTTTTTGCTTTGAATCTTTTGATTTTACCCGGTTTGTTGTCTTCCGTGCTTTCACTCCATTCGGCCACACTTAAATATTAATCAGTCCATTAAGTCAGAAGGAACAAAAAACATTAAGAAACATTTATTACAATATCAGCATTAATTTCCAAATCTGTGTTTCTCTCTCTCTTTTTTTGTGGAGTTACCTTCCTTAAAAAAAATCCACTAGTCTTTGTGGCCTTGTTATACATTTCAGTATTCAAGAGCTTGTATTTTTGCCGGCTGCAAATTAATCGAGGTTATGAGTCATCTGTTTGTCTATTGTTTCATTTTCCCTGCGTTTATTCTGTTTTTCTGTATGTTAGTTTTTGCTGTATGCCCTGATGCTTTCCCTCATAACGAAAAAATCTACGAAAAGGATAAAAAAAAACATTTGGCTTATTTTTCACTATAGTTAGTCTTTTATACAATAATATTGTAAGAACATTTCTTGAATTCTAAATATTACTCTTTCTAGATTTTTGAAATCAAAAGTTTTGAGTAAAAAGTTTCTTACTTTATTTTACTATATTAGATAGTAAAACAAATGTACGGTTATTTACCATAACCTGTCCATTATTATAATAAGAAAGATTATTGATAGCATCTTAAGAACATCCGTAGGATTGTAGCTCGCAGTCTAGTACATATGGGGTATTGTACGAGCCTGATGTTCCAGAAGATGTGCTCTCCATTTCTGTCTCCAGTCTGCATTGTTGGTTGATGAAAGATTTGTACCCATGTCAAAATTCAAGGTATTGTCAATGCACATCAGAAAACCAGCAGTAAGAAGTTTAATTCTTTTTTTCTGTCTCTGTAACAGAAAACACAATATGTATATAACATTTATGTAGCAATAAATGTGCCATCTTTTTTAACTGAATTGTACGCGAGTTTATTTTCCTTGAGCTGTGGTCGTCTTGTCCTTATTCAACATAACCAACCTTATTTCACTTAGAGGTTAGCAATGTGCTTAACATCTGTTTCAAAAAATTTTGCTACACTGTTAGAAAAAGTGGTAGCAATATGTACCACAGCTTTCACTGGGCTAGTAACCTTTAAAAAAGTCTTAATATGTCAAATTAGGTACAGATATGCATACATTTGGTACCAACATGTACCTTTGAGATATTAAATTGCATCTTTGAGGTATTTACACGCTATCTTTGGTAACAGTGCAAAGCTGCACTGTTTCAAAGAGGTTTCACATTAGAAAGTATTATTTTGGCTTCATAAATACTCCTTTGGCTTGTTTTTTAGGATTTGTTTCCTGTGCACCGTGCAAATTCATTCTTTTGGGTTTCATTCATATTTCTTAAGAAAGTGAAACATCTGTCTTTAACTTGAATGAGAGACAAACATATTTTGCTTCTCGAGTGAATGATCGGTGGGAAATAAAATGTTGGTGCTCTGAGGTATAACACACTTGACTATCGCTCTTTCATTACAGGGTGTGTGCATTTTCCCACATATTCCCAACGTTAATCGACTTTCCTTTCTAATTAAATTATTTCTTTTCCATTTTGGTGTCGGTTATGAAAAATGGGAGCACCTGTTTTGTCCCAGTAACGGTGAAAGGTTTGCAGCCA
Source organism: Paramisgurnus dabryanus (assembly GCF_030506205.2). Taxonomy (NCBI): domain Eukaryota; kingdom Metazoa; phylum Chordata; class Actinopteri; order Cypriniformes; family Cobitidae; genus Paramisgurnus; species Paramisgurnus dabryanus. Next base: position 41,921,833 of record NC_133338.1, read on the forward strand.
AAGCCTTTCTGCACAATGCAACTTCCACATGAAACTCCAATAAGAGTTTGCTCTATTTATTTCTCATTTTTCATCTCAGCCGTACATTTTTATGCAATGACATCAGTCCTGGCTGTCCAATTAAAAGACTAAACTAAATCCCAGAACTCATCTCCATGGCTTACACATCTGCCCTAAATTATGTCTCTGTACATAAGTGTGAGAGACAGTTTCTCATTGGATTTGTCCTGTGCTGACAGATCGGCCCCTAGATCTGCTATGAGACGGGAGCGACGCTGGGAAGAGGTTGCTAAATACTGGAGGGATCTCGGCCAATTCCGACTCTGGAAGCTGAGTCTGTCAGCCTTCCAAAACGACACCTCATCTGGAGATTGCTCCAACTCCACTGACTGGGTGGGAAGGCTTTGTTCCATTTCCTCCCAATGTGTGTGTTTTTGTGTGACTGGTGTGCATATTCCTTCCTGCCTTTATCAAAACCGTGCCCTGGAGTGTTTACTTGCAGTCAACTAGAAAAATGGCCAGTTTTTTATAAGCATGGGACCACCATGCTTGAAAGCGAACTTCCTGTGGATCTGGCTGCCTGGGACAGCCCAGTAAGGGAGTGTTACGATGGGCTTGCTCACAGGAGCATCTTGATTTATGCTGCTGGAATCTAACCAGGGGTCCCTAGCAGTCATTTCATAAAACAAATGATGTTTCTGTTTAGTGAAGATGATTTTTACAGTACATTTTTGTGGGATTTTAGACATCCTAACAGGCAAATAATATGTAGCAATGTCCTTTCTTAAGCTGTATTAATATAGGTATATATTATAAGGGACATATTGACACCTGTTTTTTGTAGAATTACTTACTGTATAAAGATGTTGATTAGATCAAAGCTTTGCTGTTTACTCTTTTATTTTAGTGGAGTATTTATGCCCGCGGAAAAAAATTCAATGATCCCTTTCAGTTTATTTAGATTTACTATTTATAGGTATGTGTTTAAGTAAAATTATCATTTTTGTTTCATTCTGTCAACTAAGGGCAACATTTCTGCCAAATTCTTAATAAAAATCATTTTTATTTAATTGATTTATTGAAATGGGGAAAACACAGTCAAAATAACCAAAAAGATGCAGTGTTTTCCGATTTACAAGAAAACAAGTTAATTTCTCAACAACAAAATAATGTTTAATTTAGGGAAAATTCAGGGAAAAACTTGGAAAACCCCTGATTTTTCATGAGTCTTGTCATGCTTTCAGTCCTTTACATTTGCGTCTGAGGTTTGTTTTTGTTGAAATTCAACAGACACTGGACTGGGATGGTCACAATACATCTAGAAATGATGATTAAAGTCAAAACTGGAGTGATCTCTTATTTTTTATTTCTGTGGCTCTATATGTGCAACACCGGTTCAGTATAGCTCAAAGCAAATACAGAGACTCTTACAGTAAATTAATAGATTTATAATATTATATTTGAACTAATATAATTTCTTATTGAGATTAATTCACTTAAAATTAAACGTATAAATAGACTATATTTGCCATGTGGGAAAAATTGTATATATATATATATATCAGTTATTTTCTAGGAAAATAAACCCCCACACAAATATGCACAATGTCCAATGGTTTTTATGGTTATAATGGGAATTGAATTAGTTTTAATGGAACACATAATGGTCCATGTGGGTCTTCATTCTGGTAATATATTGGCTTCTATTTTGTGGAATTTATGTCTGCTGGATAGGAACTAATAGAAACCCTTTCAGCAACGTAAATATCACATGTTGAAAACATTAAGATCATAATGGAATATGCCCCAAAACACAATACATGAAAGCCTAATAGTTTTAATGGTAAGCAGCTGAGTCGTTTTAGTATTTGCATTAAATATCTTTTTTATTTAAGTTTTTGACTTTAACGTTGGCGTACCAACATCATTATAAGTCGCATGTACTGTAAGTATGGCGCTTTTGGACGTAGAGTAAACGCAACATTGCATCAATGCTGGATCTCCATTCACATCAGAGACTCGAGCGCTCTCTACTGAATGATTCCAGGCGTTGTCAAATATAGCTGCTTTAGTGTTTCATGTAACTCAAGACAGCCACAAGACGTACATTAGCCCACTCAGGCGTTCAGATACAAGTACGCAGATAAATGAAACCAATCATAACCCAGACATCGCTGACTGTTCCCATTAAATATTCACCGGCTTCCACTACGTGTGCTGGTTGTGCTCAGCAAGTGCTTTAATGCCTCTGGAGAACAAAAGACCCGGACAACAATTGTAGGTTACACCAGTGGTTTTCAAACTGGGGGCCGGGGCCCCCAGGGGGGCCGCAAGATGGTGCCAGGGGGGCCCCAGTTTTATGATATTTTATGAAATACATTAATTTATCATGAATTCTGTGTAATTAAACCTAAAAAATAATTTAATTTTTTGTATAATGTTGAGTTTTAGAACAGTTTTTTGTCACAAATTTTCTTTGGGGGGCCGCAAAGGAATGCACCGTACACAAGGGGGGCCACACGCTGAAAAAGTTTGGGAACCACTGGGTTACACATTTCCAGGTGGCAAACTGGGTCTTTTTATCTCATTTAATTAAATGGTTTAACCACATTAACAAAAAAATTGTAGCTGAACTTATTTGTTTTTATATTGATCTCAGTAAAATGTATAATTTTACATAAATAGCACGGTCCAAAAATAAAGCAATACCGGGCTGAACTGTATATAAATACTACTGTAACAAATGCATCAACTTAGTTTTGCAAGTCAATTAACCTAATATATATTTTTTTAATGTTGACATAACTTTTAAAAACAAGTTGAATAAAATAGTTGATGTTACTTTTACTTAACAAATTATGTTTTTTGTTTGTTTTTTGCTTTAACGTTATTGGAATGTAATACTATAATGTGTCAAATGTGTTTTTATTAGCATAACGGTGTAAACCACGTTGCATAATTAATATGATTATTTAATTTGTATTATGTAAATGAATTATATCACTAGATGGCGCTCTCAGTCCTATAGACAGAGTTGTCAGGACTGGCAGGTGAACGATAAAATTTTGTGTGGGTCAAAGTTTTGTAAAAAAAAATACTCAAAAATTTAAATCATTTTCTTTTTTAAATATTATATTAGGCCTACATCTTACATCATTTTTATTTAAAATCGCACTGAATCGTATTGGTAACGTCCTACATTTGTTTAATATTTCCTATGAAATTCTATTCAAGATCCAGTAAAACCCGACAATTAAACAATAAACACTAAACGTGTACTTTTTCTCTATATCATTTTAAGTGAAAACTCATTATCTTATGAAAACCCCAGAATAAATCGATACCGAAATCAAGGCCTACACCTAGTTTCTGAGCCATTGTGTTTTCAGATCAGCCGAAATGTAAAATGCGCTCTGATCGCTTGTCGTGTTAACCAGATCAGCTGATCGGGAATCAGCAGGTCGGGCCGCAGCGGGACTGATGGACACTGAGCGGGTGGGTGGAGTAATGTGGGCGGGATTTAGACTTCTGAACAGCCCGTGTGCTTGAAGTAAAACTCGTCTGAAAACAAGACCTGCAACAAGTGACTTTGAGCAATTTAGAGGAGATGGATCTTTCGCTTTTTGCCGCCGTTTTTTAGAGAACTTGAACGACAAACAAACACATATTGTGGGGTAAACTGCGGTAAGTACATCTTCAGGATGATAATTTTATTCATTTTGATGTTTGACGGTAAAGTGTGCGCAACTTTAATTTAGAAACATAGGCGACGTTGTGGTTGCTGTACAGTAACACTGTCAAGTTTAATAAAACGTCAAAAGTTAAAGTTTACCAACTTTAACGGAGACGCACTGCAAAAGAGAAAAAAGTTATTCATATTATGATGTTGCAATTGATGTTCGTTTGGTAAAATTTGAGTCTTTAGCATCTTAGGATTTTTTTTAAGACACAAAATTTGTATCCTGCAACTTGCATGTTTTTGATAATGCTGAGTGAAATGCATGTCATGAAATGTACTTTTAGATTTATTTATAAACTGCCTCATGTTGTATGTAAAAGCAAAACTTGTATAAGATATTTATAATGTTTGCTTTGTTATCAGTGCCCACAGCCTAAACTTTTTTTGCTAAACGTTTACGTTAATACTGTAGCTTTACATGTATGCCATTATACATTTATCATGACGAAATAAATGTAGGGGTTTCTATGGTGAAACAGATGAACCAGAAACTTCTATTTAAGTTGCCTGGCAAGAGAAAGCAGTTGGAGGCCTTGGATGCATTGCATACAGCAAAACCTCCCCTGTCAGATCTCCACGTTTCCAGTCGACACAATGAGAGGAAAGGAGTAACATTAACACCACAAATCCCTGTGTGTATAGTACATGTGATACAGAAGCTGAAAGAGTCTATTGTGTCATATCCTTTTTTCTGTTCCTTGTGGATAAGGGGGCTCGTTTTATAACTCGCCCTTATTGTTCTTATTCATTCCTCTTTGTGGGGCTGGAAAGTTTGAGTCCCTTCTTGGTAGCCCAATGAGGGTGTATTTCCACTTGCCTGTCTTTATTATGATAAGTTCATTTTGATTTCATTCGGCTCTTAGGACTATTCTGTCAGCATGTATGGTCTCTAGCATCTTCACACCTTTATTATTGATTGAATTGTTTCTCTATAGAAAATGAACAATGCTGCTTGGGTTTTGTTCAGTGGGAAGCCCTGAGGCATCTCACAGGTTGCCATGTGCATTATTACACTGCATGCTCTGCTAATATACCATTTGTCGAATCACAGTCATCAATATGACTCGTGCTATCTTTTGTTTGCTTAGAGAGGTGAAAGGATTTTATCTGTGGGGTCCAGGCGAAACTGATAATAGCCTGTTGCCCAGTGTGATACCTGATGTGGGGTGATAATTTGCAGCTTTGTTTACCCCATTCTTTACCTCACAATACAGCGCATGTCAAATGTGATTTCTTTGGAATGAATTGAAACAAGTTGATAGCATTGTTTTTTTTTTTGCTGTTGTATATTTTGGAACACTTGATGCAAATGAGATTACATCACATACGTTGGTTATTTATTTTTCCGTAAAGAAATGTTGACAGTGACTCTTCATCTTTTTTTGTTTCAAGATAATTCAATAATGCTAAATCCAACTTTGCCCCCATATAGTGGCATCATGACCCAAACACCGAAGTCTCTGTTTGCTTTAGTCAGCAGTGTTAAGAATGTTCTGGAGATTATAAAGCCTGGGACTGAAATCGCAGTTACTTAATTGTTTTTATGTCTGCCATGTGCTTATAAAGCAAATATATATTATTGCATTGTGTGTTATAACACATCTAATGTGAAATATATTTAGGGTTTTTATTACTACAAAGATCTTGGCATGCGCCAGCTGCAAAGTATGTCTCTGAAAAAATTACGAAACTTGAGCAATAGATCTGTTTACATGACTTTCTGAGTTTTTCAAATTCAGTAAATATTAAATATATTAAGTTTATATGTTGTATCTTCAAGCATTATGTAGGATGATTTTATGTAGACCACAGTAAATCACAAAAAATTACTTTAGCTGAGTTTTCACTACTTAGGTCACAAATTGTAATCTTGACTTAGGGCTGAATTACACAATGACATGTTATCAGACAATCTTATCATTGGTCATTTAGAAAGCAGGTATTTAGATCTAAATATACTAAACGCATTATGTACTATTTGTGTAATAATACGATTATGGCTTTGTTTTCACAGGTGAGCCTTATTCACGGAAAGGGATTCGGTCATTTCTTTCAGTGTTCCGTATGGAGTCTTACAGAGTAAGCGGGATCCCAAACACTGGACTTTCACAAAACTATACCCAGCCCTCCCGCGCAAGAGGTCAGGCTAATGGTACATATGGCCTCAGTATCAGAGTACAAGGCATAGATGGACATCCCTTTGTAGTCCTCAACAACCAGGATAGAGGTTCAAACCCCTATGGAGTTCCCCAAAACGGTAACGGATATCTGGATTCTGAAAGCGTTTTCACTCGCAATTATGAGGAGTATGAATTCAAAGAATCTATGAAATATCTTTCTGAAGGCCCGTATGTGGATTTTAGGCATCAGAAACAAAATGGAGGTCCGCAAAATGGAACGTCTGATCCTAAGAAACAGTCCACTCTTTTGAACTACCAGAAGCATCCAGAACTTCTCAAGCCATATGATCCTGACAGTAACACTCTTGATAACTTCGCAAGACTGCCTACAGTTGAGACAAGAAATTCCTACCCAGGATCTTTGCCCAGAGCTAACTCCTCAGCTGGTAGCCAGCCGAGAACCTCTACCCCAGACCAATTCGTAGTCCAAAATGCATCTTTACCGAATGACAGGAGAAACGTCCAATCTCAGGATCGTCCCCACACACTCCCATTACAGGTCCAATCTCAAACAGGTCCGTCCAAAGACCAGGCCCAGCCTCAGGTTAAACCCCAGGGTCAAACACAACCTCAGGTCAAGCCGCCCTCTCAGCCAACACAAAAAACTCCATTGCCTTACCAGGCTCAAACTCAGCCCACACAACGCCTTCCGGTTCCTCAGGCATCCACGGCAATCAGCAACCCTTACGATCAGACCAAGTCGTCCTCTAGAACTCCGAGCTCGGTGAGTAGCACAAACTCAAGTCTGGAGCGAAGTCGACGTGAACCAGACGTTCTGCCCTTGCGGCGCACTGACTCCAGCGGCCCGGTTCTACAGTCTTCTTCTTCCCGTAAGTCATCCGTGGGCTCCACCACACCGACCAAGGAAGACCCGTTTGACCAGCTTTATGCAGAAAGTATCAACCGGCATGAAAACCGACGCTATATACCTTTCCTGCCTGGCACAGGGCGTGATATTGATACTGGGCCCATCCCTGGTGTGGATGAGCTTATCAGAAAGTTTGACAGAAAAGAGACTCACCAACGCAGGGGTCGATCTGGACGCAGGAACCGGCTTAACCCAGAAGACCGGAAGCGTTCCCGTAGTGTGGACAGCGCCTTGCCATTCGGTCTCGAGGGTGATGATGACTACTTGGACGAGGTTAGCCGTAATCGAGGCAGATCCACAGAGCATCTTCTTCGCCCGTCACAGCTCCTGCAGAAGGGTGTTGGAGTGAAAGCCACCACCATTTCTCCACCTTCCACCAGACCGAGGATAAACCTCAGAAATGTAGCACAAATAAGCAGTGCCCCGGGTTCTCCTCAGGGCACAGTCTCCGGCCCTCTTTTGGGGTACAAAAATACCCAGAGTCGCCCCTCGGTTGTGCCTGTACAGAACAAAAATGAAGAGACCAAACTATCACAAAGCAGAAAGACCCTGTCGAGCGTAACAACAGCATCAATTTCTCGCTCTGCTGTCAATGGGAAAACGCCAAACAGTGAAGTGGATGCTCAGGTACGATGGTGTTATTTTGTCTGATATTGTTAAAGGGTTAATGACAAAGAAAGCACCTAAAAATGTATTTAAAAAAATATATTTTATTAAAAAAAATATATATATATCAGGAACACTGTGTTTATTGAACAACATTTCAGTACATTTTAATGATTTTTCCGCAATACTTTTGATATCCCCATTCAAAAAAATGTCAGGTGGTACAACCAATCATTGTCTATTTGCCAGCTAAGTTTTAATGTGCTCCCTGTGCCATGCTAATTGATTGTTTATTTGATAGTGGCATTTAAAATTATATCTTTGAGAATAGTTAAAAAGTGTAAAACAACGTTACCCTTATACTTACATTTGAAAACTATATACATTTAAAAACAATAATTTATATAAATAAATAATATAAAATATTAACTAAATTATTAGCTTATTCAAATTTTTTTTTTTTTACAAAAAATATTGGTTGTACCATCTGACACAGAACGTGTACCTATTACATTAAAGTTGTTTTTCAGTATTTGAGAGAAATCTACAAACTTTTCATTCAGCCATAAATACCGTCCCAAGTGCTTCCCAATCCTGGTCCTCAAGGACCACCTGCCAGAAAGTTTTAGAAGTCTCTTTATTTAAAACACCTGATTCAACTTATCAGCCTCCTTCCAAAAATGTAAACTTGTCTTCCTAACAAGCTCATGAGTAAAATCAGGTTTGATAAATAAGGAGGCATCTAAAACATTTTTGGGAGGGGGTCCTAGAGAACCAGGATTGGGAAACACTGATTAGAGTGTACTGGGTGATGTGATATGTTTACTTCTTATATTGGTTAACTTCTTAATAAAAAGAGCATGATTGCAGTTGTACTACCTTGACATTCAAGAACATCCAAACAAACGTTTTTCAAATATCCTAACGTCCCAACACTTACTAATATTCGTGAAATTTGTTTATAGGATAGGTTTTGAACATAAATTGTGTGGACATTTGCTCCACATGCAATTTTACAAGTTTGAGGTACCAAATCATGATTAAAGGGACATTCCACTTTTTTTAAATATGCTCTTTTTCCAGCTCCCCTAGAGTTAAACATTTAATTCTTACCGTTTTGGAATCCATTCAGCTGATCTCCGTGTCTGGCGCTAGCACTTTTTGCATAGCTTAGCACAATCCATTAAATCTGATAAAAAATAACTAAAGAGTTTCAAAAATGTTCCTATTTAAAACTTGACTCTTCTGTAGTTACATTGTGTACTAAGACCGACGGAATCTTAAAAGTTGTGATTTTCTTGGCCATTATGGCTAGGAACTGTACTGTCATTCTGGCGTAGTGATATTACTTGGTTAATTACAATAGCAGGGGACTATTTACGGGCAGTGCGTAATATCACTACGCCTGCTTCAGCCATGTTATAGCAGCAAAGTCCCTGATTATTACGCCAGAATGAGAGTATAGTTCCTAGCCATATCTGCCTAGAATATCACAACTTTTAATTTTACATTGGTCTTAGTACACGATGTAAGTTAACTACAGAAGAGTCAAGTTTTAAATAGGAAAAATATCAAAACTCTTTGGTTATTTTTTTGCGCGATGCTAATGGTCTAATCAGATTCAATGGATTGTGCTAAGCTATGCTAAAAGTGTAAGCGCCAGACCCGGAGATCGGCTGAATAGATTCCAAAACTGTAAGAATCAGATGTTTAACTCTAGGGGAGCTGGAAAATGAGCATATTTTCAAAAAAGTGGAATGTCCCTTTAAAAAATAATGAAAATGTATTAAAACTACATAGATTTTATAGAAAAAGTGATGCATGTCATAAATGTATCAAGTTTTTATAGTACATATTTTTATAGTACATAATGCCCTGTCATTGACCCCAAAACATAATTTTTTAAATGATGGAATAAATGGCACGAAAGACAAAAAAGGCTTGTTGTTAGTGTAAACTGTATTTCTTTGTTTTGTTTAGGTGACGCCAGATCTTTTAAGAGGTCAACAAGAGCTTTCACAACAAACAAATGAAGACACTGCCAAGCAGATATTATTCAGTTACCTCAAAGATGGGTGAGTGCACTTCACAATTGATTCTGTATGCATTTGTTAAACATAATGTTCAAGTAAATGTGTCGAACAAATTACTTTTGATTGTTTTTCAAATGCAAAGCACGCAACATCTTTTAGGCATTTAGGGAGAAACTTCCAGAAAGATTTTACCTAAAATAAAAAACTATTATCTCTGACTCATGAGAACAGCCCAAAAATGTACACTCCCTTCCAGATGCATACAGTAGACTCATTTATTCTCAACTCAAACTCACCCTGAACTCTCTTCTGAGAATAAAAACACATTCTTAATGTTCTTTCTCAATGACTCATTACAGGCTAAATTGTGGGTCACATTCATTATAGTAAACTGTGCTGGATGTCTTTTATTAAAATCCCAATAGGCACTTTGGGTGCAGCAACCACATACCAAACAATAAAACATACAATAAAATTATGATAATAACATCCATCCGCCATTAAATAACTTGCATTGGGTATAAAGAGTGCTTGCATTGTTATTTATTTTGGGAGTATAACAGTTTGGCTTGGAAGAGATGTAAACTTATGCAGTGGTTGTTTTTGATCACCATGTATGACTGTGAAAAAAAACATTCGACAAACCAGTTTGATTTGTTTCTATATAGAAGCACAAAATAATACATAAACAAAACCTCCTTGCCCTATGTTTCTTCAGCTTTTCCAATAAAAACAGTTTTAGCTCACCGCAACTGACTGAGTAAAGTCAACAAACATCTTCTGCTTTTGCTCAGTTTTGCTCAAAGATCTAAAGTTCCACCCAAAACAACATTGCTTCCTATTCCCGTCTAATCCTGCAGGATCGCTGCACAGCTTCAAAAGCATGCTGTAGGTGCCCATAAACCCGACCTGCTCTAGTGAATAGCTGAACCCGTGCCCTCCCTGATCTCCATATTCTCGATGTCAAAAGGTCCAACCTCTCTGCATTCCTCATGTGCTATGTGGAGGTGAGCAGATTATACACCGGTGTCTGTGAACCCTGTGAAGCCTTGCAGATCTAGGATCAGATATCTTCTGGTCAATGGCCACCTTTATTACAAGCACGATAGACAGGTCTTGCCTTGAGGTGCTGGTTAGGTCGCATTCACCGACGCGTCCCGTAGCCGTGACTGGTTAAGGATCGTGGTTGTAATTAAAGCAGGTCAGAGAAATGTCATTGTCAGCAGTGTTCCTAACCGATATGTCTGTTGGCAACATCAGACTACGTCATGAAACCAATAATACCAGTCTCCTCTATCTCAGGTGTGTGTGTGGTTTAAAGAGAGGCGGTGCTGGTCTGTTGGTTTCTCTTATTGTTACCGCATGGCAGTAACCCAAAGTTCTGTGCTTTTCCCTCATGTATCACTTGAGTGCCCTGGGAACATGCGGGCATCCGCGTCCCCATTGAAATATGCATTCCTAGACATGTGACTTGTTAAAAGAAAGCAGTTATTAGGGTGGGCAGGTCATAAGGTGATACATCAAAGCTTGCGTGCTCTGCACTCTCTACACAGGTTTTTTTTCTTCAGATTTCTGAGGGATTATACTCTGATCCAGCCCACACACTACTAACACACACACACTGGCTCCAAAAAAAAGCTTGAGAGTCATGAAAAACATGAAAAACAAACCAAGTCTCAAACCATCCAAGTAATTTCAAGCGCTTGTGTCTGCTTTGCAGGAGCAACGATAATGACGACACAACCAAGAGGAAGGTCAACCTGGTGTTCGAAAAAATCCAGACGTTGAAGTCACGGGCTGCGGGGAGCGTGCAAGGGGACAACAATGTGAGTCGGTGTGACTGGACTCAATAAACAGCTAAGACCCGTGAGCCTCTTATGAGGAAGCTTTTGGAGAACGTATAAAGGCCTTCTGGTGTTATTTACTTACTGAATGGCATTTTATGGCAATGTTTAAAGGAACACACCACCGTTTTCAATATTTGACTATGTTTTTACCTCAACTTAGATGAATTAATACATACCTCTCTTTTTTCAATGCGTGCACTTTTAATGTTTGTACAGCGCTTCTTAAATGTGTTAGCATTTAGCCTAGCCCCATTCATTCCTATGGCTCCAAACAAAAGTTTTATTTTGTGCCACCATACTTACTCATGTAACTACTCATGTAAGAGTCTTTAAATAAGGAAAACATGGAAGTGTTTGGTGTCTTCTAAATTCATCCCTGTTTGGAGCCATAGGAATGAATGGGGCTAGGCTAAATGCTAACACATTCACGAGGCGCTGTACAAAGATTAAGTGCACGCATTGAAAAATGTAGGTATGTACTAATTCATCTAAGTTAATGTAAGAACAAAATAAAATATTGAAAAACTGTGGTGTTTTCCTTTAAACGTTTGTTCTTGCATCCAAAATTCTACTTCGACAGGGAAAAACGAGTCTTGATTTTTTTTGTACATTTTGTACATTGTTTTCATAAAATCTTGTTTTTATACTTATTTAGAGTTATAGTTATAAATATAAATGTCTCTCTCAGTCGCAAGACCTTACAGCCCAAGCTAAAGCCCTTCAGGAGCAGAAAGCAGAACTGGAAAAAGAGATTGTGAATCTTAAGAAAAAGCTAGAAGAAGAAAGCAAGGTAAATTGTTTACTCTGGGCTTGCCAATGCATTCTTAACGTCAACCTTGTCTCTCTCTTTTCACTAATACCTCAACAACTTTAACTTGTCAAATGTACCTTGGACGTCTGCTCTGTCTGTTTAGAAAATCTGTTCCATGTTAACTGAAAATCCCAGCCCTATTACGCCCTTAAGGACAATAATCATGTTAACCAATTACTGGCTTATTAGAAATACCATCTTGCATGGTGTCTCAGACTGTCAGTGGGTTTGCCCATGCTGTGGGATGAAAGGTTCAATGAGGATCCTGTAATTTTATGTCCTAATTGTCATGTCTTATTTTATCTTTTTGCAGAGGTGCAGAGATCTGAGTGATAGTCAGCGGAAGGCGGGAGCTGGAATTAAAGACTCAAAGAGAGAGTTGGACCAGAGTCAAGCAGATTGTGCCAGACTGCAGGACAAGCTTAGTAAAACTGAGGCTGACTTGCGTACTACACTTGAGGAGTAAGAAACTATTTTTGGGGGTGTTACCCCACATGGGTTTGCAGAAATTCTGTGGGGGTCATGGGAGATGGTTGGCTTAATGTATCTTATAAAGATGACTCAAGCCTACATGTGTTAGTCCTGATGTAAAACACTGAAAATGGGCACTACCATCAGATACATTTTCTTGGATCTCTCCATCCTGCCCATTTAAGTTTGTCATAATTACAACTTTATACAAGGTTTGAGTTTAGCACATGAGATTGATTTATCATGGTTTATTATTTATTATGGTTCACATGGTTTACATGACTTACATGTGTTTCTATGTGTCAGCCTCTTCCAGGTGAAGATGGAAAAAGAGCAGTACCAGACTGAGATCAGAGACCTGCAGGACCAGCTCTCAGAGATGCACGATGAGTTGGATGTAGCCAAACAAACTCAAACAGACAGCGCAGAAAAAGAGGCTATTATGGAGGTACATGACTTAAACTATACAAAGGTATAATCCATATGCTAATGGTTTCAAATTGATCGGCGGCCGATACATCGGTGCATCTCTATTAGTTCGGCTAGTTTGAAAGCCTCCCATGCTATTGCCCATGAACCTAAAACACAACAGTTGTTTTTTCATCAAGGTGTTTCTATGGAATTAAAATAACCAGTGCTAAAAAGAACATTTGCATCTTATATGCAAATTTACACATTTGCATATTCCAGATATTTAACACCTGAGGCCAATGGTAGCACATCTAACACAATGTAACCTGTGTTCTGCACTTTCTAGGATGTGATGCAGATGAAGTTGGATATGGAGGAGCTGCTCCTAGCCAAAGAGGAGCAGGAGGAGCTGCTGAGGAGGCGTGAAAGAGAGCTGACCGCCCTCAAGGGAGCTCTGAAAGATGAAGTAGCAACTCACGATCAGGAGGTGGACAAACTTAGGGAGCAGTACGAAAGGGAGCTCCGAAAGCTACAGACGGTTGTAGAGGAGTCCAAACAGGTGATAAAGCTCCCCTTTCACATACTCATCACATCAATGTTTTTGCTAAAAAAACTTAAGTTTGACACGACAGAACATCTCTTTATTCTCTTCAAAATGCCTCCCATAAAACTGCTTGTGTGTGACTTGGTTCTAAGTTGTTCTAAGTACTCAGTTCTTAATGTTTACAAAAGATAAAGTAATTTGATAAACCACACTTTTTGTTCTATGTTTTTGAGGGGGTCCATCAGATGAGAGTAAAACAAATCCTGTAAAGCCAGTTTAAGCAACAGGTGTGAGTGTAAACAGTAAGTAGGAGTAAGACTATAGGTTCATGAATGGAAAATCAAGCGTGAAATAAGATTCGCAGAATGAAATGAACAGCAAGGAAAAGAGTGGGTTTGAAACGAGGTGATCTGAAGACATCTGGTTGTCCACAGGTGTCCTGTCCTCTGTTGGTTAGAGCTCCTTTACTTCCTCAACTCTCTGAATGTACTATTACATGCATTAGTTATATGAGGCTCTTAGCTAACTTCCTTTTTGCAACAAAGTAACTTCCTATCCAGAGGAGGCCATTGTGTTGTTTTAGTTTAGCTTTGTTTTGAAGTAGTAAACAGACAAAAAGTTATATTTGGTCAGGTGCCACAGGTACAACACTGGCTTGCAGTGCTTATTTTTGTAAATGGTTGCCAAGATAGCATCCAAGAACAGTGATCGGTTTTATTATTAAACAAAATGATAAAGATGTGGAGAAAGCTTGGTTTACCAGATATTTTAGGGCTAGACCAAGCCATGAAACTAAACAAGCATTACCATGCGCCTCTTCTTTATAGTTTTAGTGTTGATGTGAAGACCCCCTGTGGATGAACATTGAATGGTAGAGCAGTAAATGGAGTTTAGTGTTTAATTGCTGTGGCAGGCCATCACTAATCTAATGAGGTATTGATGGGATGGCTGGCTGCTGGTTTCTGTCTCTCTGTTTTTCTCCTTTTCTTTAAAAATTTGAATGATGGGTTTGTTTCATATGCAAATAGCAGGGGAATTGCACATGGTTAATAAGTGGGTCACTGTGTAGACATGCGGTATTACAGATGATACAATGGGGGAGGTCTGTACAAAATAGTTAGTTGGATTTGTTTGCCCATTCTGTATGTTATCGTTTGGTATTTATCCCAATGCATCTTTATCTAGAAGTTATGTGGAAAATCTTGAGTAGTCAATACACCTCGGTCTACTTTTACTGCTGCTTATAAAGGTACAGTTTTTTTCACTGTAGAAGAGGGACTAAAAAGGGGGTGGGGGTCCATAGTGTCCCCATCTCAGCAAGAGATTCCTGATTCTCAACGGATGGGCTTTTTTGTGCAAAGGATTCTCTCACCGGTCCAATAGCTGTCTCTCCTTTTAATTCGTAACTAAAATGCTTAGAAATCCAGCCTTTCAACAATACATCTAAAATTAGGCAGATTAAAACAAATATTAACTCCGTCTTGTGAGCTAAACTCTTTAAGCCAAACGCTGACGGACTGGTATCATTCAGCCATTAACAAAATCAAAAAACAGATCTTGAATAACTTGGATCAGGATGTTTTTGTGCATTTTAATCAAGTATATGAGTGCATTGCCGCCTTTGTGGTGTTTTTTTGTTTGTTTTTGGGCCGTGGTTGAGCTGTGACTGTTTCCTTGGGACTGTTTGGGGAACAGATAGTCTCACAGGACGCAGTGTGTTTCCTCAGGTGATGATAGCAAACTGTGCCGGGCTTTTCTGTGGTGATTCAGCTGGATGCCTAGAGAAGGAAGTCAAGTGGATAGGGAGATAGAAACAGAGGGATCTGTAACATGAAAAACTTATAAAAGCAAATCCAGGCTTCAAAGAGATGTTGTGCATCTGGATTTTATGATGGAACTTAATAACAACAAGCTCAGTTGGCACCACTGCAAACTCTTGCGCACAGCGACGTTGATCATAATTGATAGCTGTGACAGTGCATATAAACAACAGTACTCATGCTTGATGCAGACAGTGTGATGGTAACTAGGCCATGGCGGGCACCTCGCTCCAGCATTGGCCTGCATTCTTCTGCCATTGTTCTTAACGTCCTGCAGAGCCAAAGTCTCCCACTGTCAGATGATGTGTTCGATCCTGAAACCCAACAAATCCCCCACCGTGAGCTCAGCAGAGGGGGTCAAACCCTCAGTTTTTCGGCCTGTAAGAGATTAAATGCAGAGGCACAAAGCTGGGGATTTAGCTTAGGCTTCAATTGAGTTAAAACGATGACCATGATGGCAGATTGTAAGACATGTATACTGTTATACTGCATCTTTATGTGTAGAATACAATTAAAAAGCCAAGTAGATGTTTACCTACATTCAATTGTAACAAGGTATGCACAAATAAAAAAAATTGTGCTGATGCTGACGTTCGATTACTTAGAATGATATCTACAAGGATATAATCTGCTCTGATTATTGGCTGTTTTTAAAAAACCCGCTGATGTCCGATAGTGGAAAAAACACTACCGGGACCGGACTGGTCGTTTCTCTGAACTGAGATCCATTCAGAACAACTTATTTCAGTTGCTTAGGAGTTATGAAAACAGCATTTAAACATGACTTATTGGGGTATGGTCTCACAATCTCGTCTTAAGGTAGTAAAAGCGTGTTTTTAGGGTGTAAAGTACTGCCAGGAATGTTCATCTGACATGAAGTTTCGTTTTATCAGGTATGTGCATGTACCATATTTTTCCACTGGCAGGACGACTTACATGGCAGGGCATCTCTGAGTCCAAGGTCAGATATTATATTTCATAAAGGTCTAGTCTAAAAATGGAATAGCAACCTGTTCTTTCTAGAACCGAATTGAAATGCGGTCATAGAATCGGAAATGTAATTAAATCAAGGATTTGGAGAACCGTGACACCGCTAATCATTAGTTGTAACTAGCAATGCACAGATATATCGGTCATTATGTGAATAGTAACATTCAGAAAATGTAGTGTTCGGGAATTTAGTTAATGCAAGTTAAAATAACCATCAAACTATTGGCAGATATCACTCTGAATAATCGGTTAACGATTACATTTTTTTATTTATCGGTTATAACCTAGTCCAACATAACATTTTTCCAGCAATGAAGACATTTTTTGCTAAGCCCAGTTCCTGTAGGTGCAGCTGTAAATGACTTTGTACTGCAAGTAAAAACTATTTCTAACTTTAGAGTGTGTAAACAGCATAATGCAATACTTATCTATCTGGTACCACCACTGTAGGCTATTATTTTGAAGGCAAACTTTGAATGTGTTGTGTCATAAAGAAGGTTTCAGAGATGATATGTTGATGTTTATCCAGCTAAATTTTTGTGTAACTTGCCCAATACTGATCACGCCCACTTTTACGACCCCCATATGTACAGTAAGCCTAACCCTAATTTATGAAGGGTGGTTTGGATTCTGGGTGTTGTCAAGGACTTGGCTAAAAAAGTAATTTGCCTTAAATGCTCCAAGTTATTTTCAATTCAACAGTATACCAGAGCTTCATTTGTGCATAGAAACTAAAAGAAAATAACTCATGCTCTGTTTTCATCTTTAACATCCAGTTCAAGTGATCCGGTCATGAGTGGACGGCACTAAAAATAGTTCTGATCTTCTGATCATTTTCAGCATTTGGTATAAATTCACTCGAACATATAACATATTTATATGATACATGCAAATCTGCAAGTCTTAAAAGGGACACTCCATCCATTTTTTTTTTTAAATAGGCTCATTATCCAGCTCCACTAGAGTTTTTATTTTATTTTTAGCATAGCTTAGCATATCCTATTGAATCTGATTAGACTATTAGTATCGCGCTTAAAAATAACCGAAGAGTTTCTATATTCTTCCTATTTAAAACTTGACTCTTCTGTTACATCATGTACTAAGATCGGCAGAAAAGGGGACTATTTTGGGCCTGCGTGATATCATTGTGCCTGCTGCAGCCATGTTACGGCAGCAAAGTCCTTGATTATTACGCCAGAATGAGAGTATAGTTCCTAGCCATATCTGCCTAGAAAATATCAAGTTTTAATTTTCCGTCGGTCTTTGTACAAGATGTAACTACAGAAGAGTCGAGATTTAAAAAGGAAAAATATCGAAACTCTTTGGTTATTTTTTAGCGCAATGCTAATGGTCTAATCAGATTCAATGGATTATGCTAAGCTATGCTAAAAGTGGTACCACCAGACCTGTAGATCAGCTGAATGGATTCCAAAACAGTAAAAATTTAATGTTTAACTCTAGGGGAGCTAGAAAATGAGCATATTTTCCAAAAAAATTGGATTGTCCCTTTAAACATCCCAAACATACTTACGTGCAGTAATGACTTCAAAGAGAAAACAACTGTCCAGCTGAGCACTGGCATCCAGAATAATTTAATTCTAGTTTCCCAGCATATCTCTGACTGGCTTTAAAAATCACTTAAACCGTGTGCACTTTAACCTCTGTAGCAGCTGCTTAGCATCTACAAAACCCTCCTCACTCAGAGAAAATGCCCATCAATGGACGAAAGGAGGTGAACACAACCGTCTTACGCAACTGGACGCAAGCCAGTGCTTTTCATCCAGCGCTTTTTCATTTCCAGCTTGAGCACCTCTCGCCCGTCCTTTGCATTTCGTCCTGCTTCGGCACATTTGTGTCTGTGTGCTCTTTGTTTAGGAGCAAAGCTATTGTAACATATACCTCCAAGATGAAGAAACAGACCGAGTGTTGTTTGAAGCTAAATTGAAGCTCAAGTCTTTGGTGTTGGTGCGGTATTCAGGAGCTGAAGGCTTTGTGGTAGCCTGATAAAGTTTCAAGTGGCTTGGATGACTTCGGTTTCTATGCTTGTGTTTTCTTATCTTTCCGTCGAGTCACAGTGCTTTTCTTGAGAAATGTGCCTGGCATGTAAACAGAAGTCACATTGAAAGGTTGGCCAGAGGAATAAATGACTAATTGGTCTTGGCTGTTGCTAAGTTGTTTTCAGGGTGGTAAAATCACTGAATTCGGACACTGAGAAAGCAGGATTTCCTGTAAATTTGTTCGTTCCGAGTATAACGCGAATGAAATCACTTCCTGTAAGGCATTGTTTTTGTGTTTGCTGTTAATGTTAGTTACTATTAAAAGTTTATAATCCAGATTAATAATTCATAATTCAACCATCTGGTCTAATAAATTTGATCGAATAATCTACAACATTGTCTCTCTGAATCGTATCATACGATAAGTCTTCAATCATAGTCTATTCTGTATTATTTGTGTGAACTATGTGTTCACCAGTGATTGAATTTGTTCAGATCCAAAATAGAAAAAAAATGAAATTGGCAGAATATACTGTATGTGATAGTGTGCAGTCCAGCAGCGTTTACATGGTGGGGTTGATCTACGATTAAACTTGCTTTCATTTCTGGGTGGCTTTAAGGTTATGTTGTACCCTCCCACCCCGATAATGCGTTCAACTTATAAACCTGGATGATTTGGGAGCGGATTAAAAAGATTTAGCTCTTTGAAGGTACCATGCATGTAGGAGAGAAAATAATTTCCCATGGTGAATTTGGGATGGCTTAGACAGGTTTATTAGTTTTTTGTGATTGTTTGTGCCATAAATGACACACAATGATGATTTAGGGCTGTAAAGCTTGGAGACGCTCGACATCCTTGATTTGAGTTCATGAAGTGATTCTCTTGCCATTGTTATTCTTAAGCTTTTAAAACACTAACAATGCTGGTTAATGCCCAACTATAGATAAACAACCAAAGCAAGCACCATTCAGATCACATTGTCCTCCGGTCTGTGCTTTATAATGCTGCTTTAGAGAACAGAAATAGCGGAACAAACAAAGAAAGCTCAGTATTAGTGATTTTTTTACCGGTATTTCTGTCCAAAGAGCTGACTGCAGGAACTGGGACATGGAAAGATAAGTGAATGTGCGTGTGAACGTTCATTAAATACCAACACTGGAGTTTTTCCAGTACA